>NW_027532002.1:2754773-2790526 GCF_008692635.1 Crocuta crocuta | reverse complement strand
TGCAACCTTTCCTTCAGAGCATCCCCCTCAGGATTTCTTGTAGGGCTGGCTTCGTGGTGACAAATTCTTTCAATTTCTGTTTATTTGGAAAGGTTTTTATCTCTCCTTCTATTTTGAATGACAGGCTTGCTGGATAGAGGATTCTTGGCTGCATATTTTTACTGTTCATCACATTGAAGATCTCCTGCCATTCCTTTCTGGCCTGGGGAATGGCAAGTCTTAAATCCAGAAACGAGGCAGCACGCTGGAAACTCAAGCATGATTTCTATGTTTCTCAAGGAATTCTTTGAGAAATCCATCTTTGGGCAACTTCAGATTTTTCTCTCAAGGCTTTCAACTTAGTGGATGAGTCCCACGCATATTATGGAGGGTGGTTACTCTGCTGTATTTAAACTGAAGATGAGTGCAGATGTTAGCCATATCAACAAAATATCTTCACAGCAAGATTTTACACTACTATTTGACCAACCAGTTGGTCATCATAGCCTAGCCAAGTTGACACGTGAAATTTTACCATCACAATGGATATCTTCAGGCTCTTCTTATCTCCACCAAGTAAGAGCTATACTTCGGATTCCAATATTAGATGTGTGTGTCCTTACCAGCATTCTGCCCAGACCTTTTGAGCTCATGTCTCTTGGCTTTCTATTTCAAACTTGCCTCTGGTTCACCTTGGCTCCATGCTCTTCACCCATGGCTTTGCTCTGCTTTGTTCTTGCATCTGGCCTGTCCCATGGCCCTGGCCTCTGCTTATTCTGGGCCATGGATTTTAAACAGATGGAAAGCTTCATTTGAAAGAATCATGGAAAACTTCTTACAAAAGGCTTGGCATTTTAAATGAGTAGCATTCCTCATTTTTCTGTTATTTACTATTTATACATTACTGAGTGGAACTTTAGTATTACTGTATTATAAAATTATGTCAAAAGAAAAAGAATAAGATAACTTATAATCACACTACCCTAAAATAACCCCTCTTGACATTTTAGTATACTTCAGTCTTTCTTCGCATGTAGAATTTTACAGAGCTATAATCATACCCAATATATAATTGTATCGTGTTTTTCCACTTACCATTATAGTATAAGCATTTATAATGTCACTACATAATCATCTTGGTCCTCATTGTTAATAGTTACATAATAGTTCACTGAATTTGTGTTTCATTTGCTTACTATCTAGTTATCTTTAAACAATTAGCAATTTATTCTTACAATAAATATCCACATCTTTGCTATCATAGTATTCTTTTGCACACCTTGAATTCTTTCACATAGACTTAAACAATTGCTTGGCCAAGGAATATATATACATCTTGTTGTCTCTTGACATATATTTCCAAATAGATTTCTTAAAGGCTGCATCAGTTTCCACCGCTATTAGTGTAAATAAGGACCACTGTGTCTCTATTCTCTTGAGGGTAGAGCTTTGACAGGTGAAGATTCGACACCAGGAAGAAGACATTCCAGAAGCAAAGCCTAAGCCTTGCATTATGTAAAGTACCCTGGTCCTCACTAGTACACTGGTTTTGTGTTGCTTTGTTTCTCACAGACTGAGCAGTTGATAACTCTGTGGATCCTGTTTGTTTTCACCATTGTTGGAAACTCCATGGTGCTGGTCTCTACATGGAGGAGGAAGAGGAAGTCCAGAATGACCTTCTTTGTGACTCAGCTGGCTATCACAGGTAAGTGACTGTGCAGGTGAGACAGAATAAGCTGTGTGCAAAATTCCTGCGGCTCCTCGCTTTCAATGCTTTTACCAGAAGAAATGGTATGCTATCAAGTCCAAAAGGCATTAGCAAATTTGAGAGTGATTTCTATAGGGATAAAAAAAAAAACCCATATTTGGATTTTTCTTTCAGCAAGTTTTAACACATCTATACATCCGTAAGACTCCATTATAAAAATAATTCACTATATAGCACACTTGAAAATACCATTATCAGTGCCACCAAGGGGTTCTCTAGGGTTCCACTCTTTCTCTACACAGCAGCCTCCATACTATCACTAAGGTGATAGTACAATATCATACCGTATTATAAGCTTAAAGAATATATCCTAGGGGCACCCAGGTGGCTTGGTCGGTTAAGCTTCTGCCCCTCTCCCCAACTCTCTCTTTCCCTCTCTCTCTAAAACAAGAAAAAAAAAAAGAATATATCCCACAAAATGGACCAGAATTATCTGTACTCAATAATAAATGTGAAGTCTTAAGCACTTTGCAGATTTAAGTCTGTGGACACTGCTTTTGAAATATAAATGATATGTAACACCACTGGAGGACATAAGAGAGTATCTGGGATTGGGATGTTGAAATGTGGATTTGGGAAGTGGCCAGTATAGTTGAAGTGCGAATGCATCACACTTAGAGGGTGAATGGTGAAATATTCTCAAGTTTAAAAATGATCTGGGAAATAAAGGCTTCCACAGAGATGGGTAGAGCCTAAATTGGTAGGGGTCAGGTTCAAAAGGAAAACATAATCCAGGAGAGAGTCCTATTCTACAGGCCAAAGAAGAGAGTGGACAGATGGAATTTCCAGAGAGTCCAGCCTAAGACAGGCTTGGGCTCCTGAGCTCTGGGAACAAGATGGCTGTGATAGGACTTTAATTTGAATCAGACTGTAGGGCAAATGCAAAAAAAAAAAAAAAAAAAATTTTAAGTGCTAAGAAGAAACAATGGTAGATGACCATCAGAATGGGCTGTTTGGTGCATTTGAACCTGGGCTATACTCTCCGTTGCAGCATTGACAGTGGAAGTTCTTGGGAATTTAGTCTTGAGCCACAACATAGGAAAAATGTAGCACCATATCTTAGAGGAAAAACTTAGCCAAACATTGTTGATAGCTTGACATTCTCCCATCTCTTTCTAAAAAAAGTGTAGCAAGCCCATCTGCTTAAGCTGGGCTACAGAGACCAGGATGAGAAACAAAGGCACTACTGAGAAATACAGAGATGGTGAGAAAGCTTGTGCCACAGAGGTGATGCTTCTGATGGGTAAAACCTCCTTCAATCTTTCCTGCAAACAGGAGCCCCACATTTCACTCCTGTAGGAATAAAGGATAATCAGGATCATCCAGCAAAAGCTGAAATGCAAAATCCCTGGATAAGGATGTAATAACTTACTTTCATTGTATTTCCTTAATTACTGTATTATAACTCACATTCTACAGAGCCCTGTGGTGTTTTTTGTTTTTTGTTTTTTGTTTTACAACATAAGAACTTAGAGACAGCCAGGATTTCAGCTTGGAATTTAAACTGTTACAGAAAACAACCAACAAATAAATCATTGAAATATCACCATCTATTGTTAAAGAGAAAAGTTGCCTATTCTAGGTATTCTAGTTTAATCCATAGTCTGCTGTATTAACCCGAGCTTAATTTCTCATGAATGTTCAAGTCTGTTTTTTATGTGTTAATTCTTTCTGGAAAAACTCAAGGGGTCTGATCAGGGGCATTTTAAGTGAAGAGTTCTGAGAGGAAATTTTGCCAAGGTTCTGAAAGTTTAGGAACTGAAAAATGTAAAATAACTGAAGCTAAAAATACGATAGATGGGTGTAGCAGCAAATTAGACATAACTGCAGAGAAAATTAAACTGGAAGACAGGTCAGAAAATAATGATTGAAGCACGAAGAAACAACAGGATGAACAATGCAGCCAGAAAGTTAGAAACATACGGGCTCAGTGAAAAGGATTCCTTTAGAAAAGGGTAAAACAGAATGGACAGAAATAGTACCTCAAGATATAATGACCAACAGTTTCCCAAAAACCCTGAAAGACATCAAAACACAGATGCAGAAAGCACCAGAAAGGTCAACAGGTCAGAAAACAAACAAACAAATATAAAGAGAATTGAAACGCATGAAAATGATGAGATTATATAAAATCCCCATATTGGATTTAAATTGAAAGTGTGTGTGTTAACTCATGGTTTATCTCGTGTTTTATTTTTTTTAATGTTTTATTTATTTCTAGGAGAGAGAGAGAGACAGCGTGAGCAGGGGAGGGTCAGAGAGAGAGGGAGTCACAGACTCTGAAACAGGCTCCAGGCTCTGAGCTGGCAGTCAGCACAGAGCCCGACGCGGGGCTCGAACCCACGAACCGCGAGATCATGACCTAAGCGAAAGTCGGACGCTTAACCGACTAAGCCACCCAGGCACCCCGTATCTCGTGTTTTAAAAGAATCCTTATCTTTTAAGTGTACAGACTGAAATATGTGCAAGTGAACTGATAACACATCTTAAATTCACCTCAAAATAATTTGAGGACATATAAAGGGCAAAACTGATTTTTGTTGGCGATTGGTGGTGAGTACATAGGGTTTGTTGTGCTTTTTATACTATTCTCTTTACTTTTACGTATATTTGAAAAGCTTTTATAATACAAAATTTAAAACAAAAGAAAAGTGAAAAATATACATGATAACAATGAAACAAAATAACGGGGCCTGGGGGAGTTAAAGACTTTAAAGTCCTTGGATTGTTTTGGATGTAGTAAAAGCATTAATTTCTATCAGATATTAAGAAGTCAGGGGGTATGTTGAAATCTGTAGGGTAATCCCCAAATTATAAAAATGCATAATACTAGCGGTTGAAAAAGATGTAAAATGAAATATTTAAAATGTGCGCATACATATAAATGTATGTATTTGTATATAATATGCGTGTATTCTATATAATTAATCTAAAAGAAATTAAGAAAAGAGAAAAAATGTTAGAATTATTAGGACAGGTAGGACAAATAAGCTGATACGTGTCATCTCAAATATATTGGTAATTGCATTTAGTGTAAAATAAAATTGTCAGAGTAGATTTAAGACACACCTACTTTATTGGGCGCCTGGGTGGCTCAGTCGGTTAACAGTCCACGTTCGGCTCAGGTCGCAATCTCATGGTTTGTGGGTTCGAGCCCCACATTGGGCTCTGCACTGACAGCTCAGAGCCTGGAGTCTGCTTCGGATTCTGTGTATCCCTCTCTCTCTGCCTCTCCCTGACTTGCACTCTGCCTCTCTCTCTCTCTCAAGAATAAATAAACATTAAAAATTTTTTTAAAAAGACATACTTTAATCTCTTTGTAAAAGATGTATACCTTAAAAATAATGATACAGGAAACTTAAAATTAGAAGGAAAGTAAAAGGGTTAAGATAATAAAACAAGGACACACAAACCAAAAGAAAGCTTATGAAGCTATATTTATATCTCAGAAATTTGGATATTCACTGTGCTTCTCAAAGCTCGGGTGCCCATATCTTTGTCTCAGCACTTGCTTTAGGGGAGCAAAATAAAGACAGGAGGATTCTAGCTCTAATAATGTTCTTTTTGGTGGTTTTGATTGGAGTTACATGGATGTGTTCCTTTGTGATAGTTCACCAAGTTATATACTTCGTATTTGTGCACTTCACATAGTTTATATTATGTTTATAATATATGTTTATATATAGTTTATATTAGTAAAAGTTTTGTTTACAAAACATAGCACCTCAGTATGGAGCAGGGGCTGCAGTCTCAGATGCCTTCAGAAGCAAATGTGTGGAAGAGCTCAGGGGAGGGAAGGCAAAGATGGACCCCCAGGGGACCTGGGGAATGCATGTCTCACCTACAGGCATTCAAAGTCAATTCTTGTCAAAGGATACTAAGCAAACAGACCCTTCTGGCAGGCCACATTTGGCCTAATGGCTTCTGTTGTACAACTGCTGTTATATCAAATCTTAAAATCAGGGGCGTCTGGGTAGCTCAGTTTTTTAAGTGTCTGACTTCGGCTCAAGTCATCATCTCTCGGTTTGTGTGTTCGAGCCCCGCTTCGGGCTCTGTGCTGATAGCTCAGAACCTGGAGCCTGCTTCAGATTCTTTGTCTGCCTCTCTTTCTCTGCCCTTGCCCCGCTCACACTCTGTCTCCTTTTCTCAAAAATAAATAAATGTTAAAAAAAGTATTTAAAAAATAAAATCTTAAAATAAGAATTTGAAAAGCTTGCACCATTATAAAATTCTAGCCCACTCCATAATATGAATCCCACTTTCAATGTCAAGGGAACATCAAGCTTTTTGAGTAGGGTTTGGGGAGGGTGAGAGCCAGATGGGGAACTTAACATTTATAAGGGTTTAGACAAGTCACAAGGTTGTCAAAGTTTTAAAATGCATTCTCTTTGGACACCTGTGTGGCTCAGTTGTTTAAATGTCTGATTTTGATTCAGGTCATAATCTCATGGTTAGTGAGTTCGAGCCCCGCATAGGACTCTGGGCTGACAGCTCAGAACCTGGAGCCTGCTTCTCCTTCTCTTTCTGCCCCTCCCTTACCCTGCTCGCTTGCGCTCTTTCTCTCAAAAATAAATAAACATTTTAAAAATGCCTGAAATAAAATAAATACATTCTCTTGAAAAAAACTCTATATTAGGACTTTTATTATAATTTGAAAATGACAAACCATTATGTTGAACTACTGAAACCAAAAAATTGAACTATTGTATGCCTCTGGAATAATAATAATGCAAATAAAAATATAAAGGAAATTTCCTCATGATATCAAGCCCAAACCACATAACCTGGTCTGATGATTATCAGATGACCACTAACATTAAGGAGAAAATTCGAGATCAGCATATACTCATCTCTGTTATCACAAAGATTTTTCTTCCAGAACAACATGTATCAGGCTTTTCTATATGAGGAGAAATCACTGACAAGACACTGGCTCTGTCAGGGTGGTATTATTAAAGCAGAGGCTGCTAGCTTAAACTCAGCATGAATGACTTATTCTCACATAGATGCTGCTATTATTAGTGTGTCCCTGTGATGCCAAGGCATTTGCATAAATACAGCTAAAATTTTATAGGTGTTTTCCTCTTGGCATCCAGAAGGGGATGTCTTAGTCTGCTCAGTGTGCCATCACAGAGCACCGTAGATTGGGTGGCTTAAACAGCAGACATGTGTTTCCTCATAGCTCTGGAGGCGGGGGTCTGAGGCAGGGCGCCAGCGTGGTCAGGTTCTGGTGAGAGCGCTCTTGCTGTCTTGCAGGGTGTGTCTTCTCACTATGTCCTCACATGGACAGAGAGAAGGCAAGCTCTCGGGTATCTCTTCTAAAAAAGACACTAATCCTATCAGATCAGGGTCTTATCCTTATGACCTCATTTAACATTAACCACTGCCACAAAGGCCCTATCTACACATACAGCCACCTCGGGAGCTGGGGCTCTAGCGTATGAATTTTGGTGAGACACATTCAGATTATAACAGAGGGGGAAAGCTAGGTGTTTTAGGAGATTACAAGTGACTCAGAATGGGTGGAACATAGTACGGGAGGATGGAGGTCTTGAATGAAAGAAATCAGGGGTAGCCATAAATAGGAGCTTCGGATGCCTTGCTAAGAGGTTCAGGCTTTACCTTGAACATAGCCTCTGTCATGCTGGCTTGGTTCAGGACACCACTGCCTTTTATGCAAAAGTCCCAAGGCATAAGAATGAGGAAACAGGAGCGCCTGAGTGGCTTAGTCGGTTAAGCGTCCGACTTTCGCTTAGGTCATGACCTCGCGGTTCGTGGGTTCGAGCCCCGCGTCGGGCTCTGTGCTGACTGCCATCTCAGAGCCTGGAGCCTGGAGCCTGTTTCAGTCTGTGACTCCCTCTCTCTCTGACCCTCCCCTGCTCACGCTCTCTCTCTCTCTCTCCTAGAAATAAAAACATTAAAAAAAAATTTTTTTTTTAATTAAAAAAATTTAAAAAAAGAATGAGAAAACAGATACTTAAATTAACCCATGGCCAGGTTTTGCTGGTAACATGGGAACACAATAAAGCAAGAAGTTAAACTTCTTGTCAAGAGCATGATACGAATGTTGGACCACAGAGACCATGACTAAAGAAGGAAATGAAAGCAGTACGGGTCAGAAAAATAGAGAGACAGTGGAGAGTCAAGGAATGACAAGTGGCCATGCGGTCTTGAGGTGGGTTTAGCGAGAACCCCTGAACAAGAGGACTGGAAAGAAGCGAGTATGTGTTCAGGGACCAAGATATCCTCTGGTGAATGTTACAGAGATGGTGCAACTCAGTGTCTCCCTCGTACCGGGGACCTAAAGTGGAATCACAGAGAAAGTCATTAGCAAACAGGGCCACCATAAGAGAAGATAGATTCTATTAAATGCTTACCATGTACCAGGTTCTGTGCTAAACGCTTTGTGTAGATTATTTTCTTTAATCCTTACAATAGTTCCATGACCTAGCCCTGCCATAATCCTCTTTTTACAGACAGGGAAATTAAAGCTCAAAGATATTCAGACCTTGCCCTAGGTCATGCAGTGAGGGGTGGACCAGATAGTCAAAACTCAGGTAGTCTTTCTTCCAAGTGTGAGCTTTTAATCATTACAGGATGGGCTTCCCCAAGAGGCCTGTGGATGGGTGAGTGATCCGTGGGCATAATTAAACACCTCAGGACAATGGGAAGCTGGTTAGACGGAAAAAAATTCAGAGCCTGGTGCCGATGTATTTAATAAATGAGGAAAATTGGACAAGCCAGAGCATAGGAATCATGAGAGGTAGGAGAATATAAGAGCTGAACATAACTTCAAAGGATTTTGCTTGTTATGAAGTTCAAGCTTATCTGTAGCTGACCAGTTGGCTGGATTTCCAGTCTGCACAGTGAGCCTCAGGACTGGAGCTAGTGATAACTGCCCATGCAGGATGGGACGCCGGGGTCCTCCTGTCCCATCCCAACGCCTCGCAAACCTGTTGGCATCGGCTACAATGTCTGTCACAGCATAACCAGTTCCTGCATGTCCGTTAAAGTGAGAATCCTCTGAAAACATATCTCACGTTTCACTTTGCTGGTTGCTTCCCCGTATGGAATGAAATTCTGAGAGCTCGTAGAAAGAGAAGGGTCCTGGGGCGCCTGGGTGGCTTAGTCGGTTAAGCATCCGAATTTCGCTTAGGTCATGATCTCGCGGTTCGTAGGTTCGAGCCCCGCGTCAGGCTCTGTGCTGACTGCCAGCTCAGAGCCTGGAGCCTGTTTCAGAGTCTGTGACTGTCTCTCTCTCTGACCCTCCCCTGCTCACGCTGTCTCTCTCTCTCTCTCCTAGAAATAAACATTATAAAAAAAAAAAGAAAGAGAAGGGTCCTGGGGGACAGTGGATGGTGCGGAGTGGGGATGTGGCTAGTGTTACTGAAGACAAACTTCACCCAGTTTTTACTTTTCTACTTCAGATCCCTTGGGGAATCATTGGTAGTTTACATAAAGGCAAACCAAATGTGATGATTCCAAGGTTTAGGAAGAGCTACATAATGGCAAAGTTTTACCTTTTTATATCAATCAGCATTCTCAATAGAGATATGATCTTTTCAAAGTATCTATTCTATCAACTACTGTATAAAATCTCTCTTTTAAATTCATCAAAATTTCTACATACTCACCTCTTTGGGTGAACATTTTGTTTTGCCGGTGTTTTACGTTATCCAGACTTAGGCTTCAGTCTCAGCAATTGAACTTCTTAGCTCTGTGCCTTTGGAAAAGTCATTTTCTTTGAATATCAGTTTCCTAATCCAAAAAGTGAGGATACTTCTCAGAGCTGTGGAGAGTAAATGAGACGATATCAGTGACATGTTTAATACAGTGCAAGACACGTAGTAATAGCTCAATAAATGCTAGCTGCTAATGTACCACTATGGTTGTTTCACTCATCGAAATGAAATGAATGGAATGATTAATTTAAAATTCTTTGAGTCACTTACTAAAAGAGTGAAAGTTCTGCAAAAGGCCTGAAGCTCATTGCAACTCTCAACTGCTCTGCTCTTTTATTCAGGACAGTATACTTAGCTCAGATGTGCCTTTGGCTCTCAAATGTTGCTTTGAAGGGTGGCCAAGTTTTTTCATATAAATGTATTCTTAAATCATCATATTCAACGGACATCATAAATGGTACAAATATTTGGAAAATAAATTCCAAACATTGTACCTGGCTTCTTTGAGGGAGAAAAATGTGCTCTAACACTTATTATTTGATAAGACAATACTAATGCCATTCATTAAATAATATTTCCCTCATCACTCATGTGCTGAGAATAGCAACCTACTTAGAGACCAGTAGGCTTGAGTGGTTCTTTGAAGAACTTTTGGATTTCCATTTGATCATTCATTTATTTAGTTGGTAAATCAGTTGGGATTAAGTTCAGCCACACATTCATAAAATCCAGATAATAGTGGCCTAAGTGTATAGGGATTTACTTTTATCTTATGTAAAGAATTCTTGAGGTAGGCGGTCCAGGGCTCATATTGTTCTTCCACATCACTGGGGAACCATGTTCTTCTGTGTTTCTACTCTATTAAAGGACTTCCATCCTCAAGGTCAGTTCATGGTATGGAGGACTCTTGGTTCAAGACAGCTGCTAGAACTCCTGCTGTCATGTACAAATTCTAGTCAATAGGAAGGAAGAGGGGAGGAAAAAGGGAAGAGAGGAGAGGTCCATGCCAGCTATCTGTCTTTCTCTTAGATGACTTTCCAGAACTTGCACCCATTAATTTTTGCTTGCTTTTCATTAACCATCTCTAATTGAAGGAAAACAAATGTTTTTGTTGGTTTTTCACCTGAATCCATTGGCCAGAATAAAACCAGATTCCGTTTCCTAAGAAAAAATGAGAGAATAGAGGTATGTGGCAGTCTCTGGCATAGTTTATCTTCCATACTTTAATTTCCATAGAGAACTGAGAAGTTTAGACAGCGAATCTATGTTTGACTAGCTATTCCTCTACTTTGAGAATGCTTCCTCTAGAGTGGCATGCTGTCTTCTTCTAACCTTTTATCTTGGCACACTCTCCATACACTACATTGACCCATTGGACAATTGTCCCATTAAGTCAGTAAACTCCTACTGTTTACTGTTTCCATCCTCTACCCCTACCCAAGTTTTGGCCTTTGTTAGCAATTCTGCAATGAATAGTCTCATGATTAAATCTTGTGAGCATTTATTTTTTATGAGAGCTTATAGAAGTGGACTTCTATGAAAGAAAGACACTCTTATGGCTTTCAAATTGGCTAATGTCTTTTTAGTTCCCCCAGTACTAAAAGATGATGGAAGATGTCAAGAGACAGATGCCCTAGAAGCCACCAACATAGATTCCCACTGAATCTTATTTAAAAAGGTCCCTGAAAACAAAAGCCGTGCTGACTGCACTAGTTATAGAATCATAACCAGTTTTTTGAAGGCTGGGGTTCTCTCTGTTCATCTGTTGATGATACTTATGTATGTATTCAAGTATAATTTGCTTATTTAAAAAGGAGAATTTTCTTCCACTTTAGCCAGTGTATTGGAGAAGAACCTTAAGTTGTCTTTGTCTTCCACAATGACTATAGCAGTACTCATATGTTTGTGAAAACAAAGAACACATCATTTATCAGAAAACTTGAATGGAGGAATTGTTTTAATTTTGCATGTGTATGATTTTTTTATTGAAGTATAACTGAAATATCATACCTTATTAGTTTCAGGTGTACATCATAATGATTTGATATTTTTATACTTTCCAAAATGATTCCCCCTATAAGTCTAATTAACAACTGTCACCATACAAAGTTTTTACAATGTTACTGACTGTATTCCTTATGCTATAGTTTATATTCCTGTGACTTATTTATTTTATAACTGGAAGTTTATACCTTTTTTCATCTACTTCACCTATTTGGCCAGCCCTCAAGTCTTCCCCACTCTGGTACCTGACAGTTTGTTTCTCATATTTGAGTCTGTTTCTATTTTGTTTTGTTTGTTTTGTTTTTTAAACTCCACATGTAAGTGAAATCATTAAGAGTATTTGTCTTTTTGCCTGATTTATTTTATTTAGCATAATACCCTCAAGATCCATCCATGTTGTGTAATGACAAGATTTTATTCTTTTTACGGCTATGTAATATTTCATTATATACAAATAGAGATATAGAGAGATACAGAGAGACTATATATATATACGTATATATATATATAGAGAGAGAGAGAGAGAAAGAGAGAGAGAGATCTCTCATATCTTGATCCATTCATCTATTGATGGACACTTGGGTTGCTTCCATAATATGGCTATGAAAAATAATGCTGCAATAAACATAAGAAACATAAGACTGCACATATCTTTCTGAATTAGTGTTTTCATATTCTTTGGGTAATACCCAGTAATGGAATTCCTGGATGATATGGTTGTTCTATGGTTAATTTTTTGAGGAACCTCCATACTGTCTTCCACAATGGTTGTGTCAGTTGTCATTCCCAGCANTATAGAGAGATACAGAGAGACTATATATATATATATACACACACACACATATATATACACACATATATATACATATGTATACATATGTATATACACACATATATATACACACACATATATATACACACATATATATATACACATATATATATGTGTGTATATATATATATAGAGAGAGAGAGAGAGAAAGAGAGAGAGAGATCTCTCATATCTTGATCCATTCATCTATTGATGGACACTTGGGTTGCTTCCATAATATGGCTATGAAAAATAATGCTGCAATAAACATAAGAAACATAAGACTGCACATATCTTTCTGAATTAGTGTTTTCATATTCTTTGGGTAATACCCAGTAATGGAATTCCTGGATGATATGGTTGTTCTATGGTTAATTTTTTGAGGAACCTCCATACTGTCTTCCACAATGGTTGTGTCAGTTGTCATTCCCAGCAACAGTGTATAGGGGTTCCCTTTTCTCTACATCCTTACCAACAGTTGTTATAGCCAGTCTAACGGGTGTGAAGTGATACTTCATTGTGGTTTTGATTTACATTCCTCTGATGATGAGTGATGTTGAGCACCTTATTATGTGCCTGTTGGCCATCTGGAAGTCTTCTTTGGAAAAGTCTATTCAAGTACTCTGCTCATTTTCTAATCATGTTATTTATTTGTTTTTGATGTTAAGTTGTGTAAGCTCTTTATATACTTTGGATATTAACCTCTTATAAAGATATATCATTTGCAAATATCTTCTTCCCTTCAATAGGTTCCTTTTTTGTTTTTTTACTTGTTTTCTTTGCTAGGCAAAAGCTTTTCAGTTTGATGTAATGCCATTTTATTCTAGTTTTTATTGCTCTTGCTGGCAAATCCTGGTCCAAAAAAATATCACTAAGACTGATGTCAAAGAGCTTATTGCCTGTGTTTTCTTCTAAGAGTTTTATGGTTTCAGACATTCAAGTCTCTAATCTATTTTGAATTTGTTTTTGTATATGGTGTAAGATAGTGGAAAGTTTCATTCTTTTGCGTGTAGCTGTCCAGTTGTCCCAACACCATTTATTGAAGAGACTGATTTTTCCCCATTGAATAGTCTTGCCTCCTTTCTCAGAGATTAATTGACCATATATGAGTGGGGGGGCAGGTATTGCTGGGCTTTCCATACTATCCCATTGATCTATGTGTCTGTTTTCATATGTTTTAACTTACTTCTTCTCCACATTTCAGACCCCTTCAAAAAAACCTTAACTAATTCTTCTCTATACATTCCATTAGGACTTTTGGCGATAGGATTAGTCTTAAGAATGGAAGGAAACCAGAAGCCATTGAAGCTGCTATTTTGGCACATTCTGCAATTTTTAGCACTTCCATTCTAACAATTTTCTGGATGAATTTAATGACTGTTTATATTTTATGAGCTAAAGTGCCAATTAAAATTTATTAGTCATTTATCATCTTCAAGACTGACTTGTCTGTTTTATTCAAATGCAATAAAGAAGAGGAGCTAATGAGAATAACTCCCGTTGAGTGTTCAACAAAGGGAAGATAGAAAACATATTTTTTGGCACACATTCAAATAACTTCCTTTTTCTGATAGGGCCAAATCTTATCATATTAGTATAGAAAATTAGCTTTGCCTCAAAGCACTTCTTGGAGAGCAATTTACTGATGAACTAAGCAATTCTCCACCCTCAAAACCCCCTGGTTAATTATCTGACAACAGAGAAAATTGAGAGGTTCAGCAAGAGACGTGAGACCGGGAGTTGAGGTTTCCAAGGACATAGGGAGAGCTCACTACAACTTTCCTATGCCTATTTCATTCACCTTTTTCCTGGATTTCTGAGCTGCGTACTTACTTCATTTATTTATTTTGATTCTGCTCATTCATTTACTTTTAAATTTTTTCCAGCTTCATTGAGATAAAATAGGCTTAACATGTAAGCTTAAGGTGGACAAAATAATGATATATGTATATGTTGTATGATTACCACAATAAGTTTAGTTAACATTCATCACCGCATATAGTTACAATTTGTGTGTGTTAAGAACTTTCAAAGTCTATTCTCAGGTGCATGCACACACACACACACACACACCTTCCATCCTTTAATGAACACAGGTTGTTTCCATGTCTTGGCTATTGTATATAATGCTGCCTTGAGCATGGGGGAAGGGGCGGGCAAAGATATCTCTTGAAGATGTAGATTTCATTTCCTTGAATGTATACCCAAGAGTANCATCCTTTAATGAACACAGGTTGTTTCCATGTCTTGGCTATTGTATATAATGCTGCCTTGAGCATGGGGGAAGGGGCGGGCAAAGATATCTCTTGAAGATGTAGATATTTCATTTCCTTGGATGTATACCCAGGAGTAGAATTGCTGGATCATATGGTAGTTCTATTTTTAATTTTTTGAGGAACCTCCATATTGTTTTCCAGAGTGACTGCACCAGTTTGCATTCCTACCAACAATGTACAAGAATTCTCTTTTCTCCGCATCCTCACCAACAGTTGCTATCTGTTATCTTTTGATCATAACCAGTTTAACATGTATGAGGTGATACCCTATTGTGGATGTGATGTGCATTTCCCTGGTAGTCAGTGATTTGAGCATCTTTTCCTGAATGCACTGGCCTTTTGAATACCTTCTTTGGAAAAATGTCTATTCAGGTCCCATGCCCATAATTTAAATGGATCATTTCTTTTTGGCTATTAAATTGCATGAATTTTAAAATATATTTTGGACCTAAATTTGGACTTGATCCCCAGAGGTCAAGCTCTGCAGATCTCTCCAGTGATCTTTTTCTTTCCCCTGAAGAAACTGTAGGTCCAAGAGGGGCCCTATTGATGCAGTGGTGTGCCTTCCTGAGTGAGGGGTAATGCAGCCAGAGGAAAGCTGTTCTTTTTAACCCTTCTAATGCAGCCCTTCTTGGTCTCCGTGGTCCCGCAGGGTGCTTCACAATTATATCTTGACTATGGACAACTGCTAGTTTGTCTTCTTGTGAGGGGGGCGTCACGAGAGACATGGGTTGCCATCTTGATGACATTACTTGTAATTCTCATTCATAATGAAAACGTTGAGACTACCAATCTTTTTCTGAATTCATAAATTTGTGTATGACATTATGTTACTGTTTTTATTTCTAACATATTTTAGTTTTGAAGTTTTCATTTCCTTTTTCACACAATAACCATTTAGTGTGTTTGGAGTTCTTTTTATGTTTATTGTCTAGGTGACTTTCTATTTTCTTTAACATTTTGTAATTCACATTTAATGTTTTTGCCTTGAAGTCAAAGAGTAATTTCAGAAGGATCCCTGGTTTTTGGAATTTATTAAGAGCATCTTTGAGGACTAACATGGAATTGTTTCTTTTGAAAGCTATTTAATGTATACTTAAAAATAGGATACAATGATTAATGTTGGGAGTAAGAGAAAGCCACCTGAATGAGAACAAGTAATAATTGTTTATTCAGAGCTTGCTATAGCAGGGGAGTCCACCACCATAGTGTCTGTTGGTAGAGACTCAAAGGTGGGCAGAAGGGTGGGAAAGCTTTATAATAGAAAAAAAGGAAGGCTTCAATTGTGCCATCATGGGAGGCTATTGGCATGGTAAGCCATAGGCCAGCTAAGTAGAAACATGGCATCTTATGTCATTGGGTAGCTGTGCATATTTGACTTTCTCTGTTTGGCCCTAAGTTGGAAGCAGGGTCAAAAATTAGAAAAGGTGTCAGTTGTTAATCAAGTTCTGGCTATTTGGAGGGGATTACAACCTTGATTATGGCTTGCCTTTCTGGACTGGTTGCTACAGAGAGATAATAGGTTGGCTCCCTGGGCTAGTTGGTGCTGCATACGTAGGCCAGAGTTCTACTTTTATATACAGTCTGATCATTGTCTGTTGTGTATTCAATCTCTCAATGTATTCTTTGTGCTGATCTTTTAGAATTTGCCCATATTAATTATAGCTTTCAAATATTTTTTATTTTCATGTATTTCTTATCTATTTGATATATCATGGGTGACTAAAAGTGCTGTTACAAACTTTCATACTTTCATTTTCTCCTAGTATTTTTAATCAATATTTATTTTATAAATTTAAACATTTTATTATTTGGCTCCTAAAGTCTCCTGACTAGTATATCTTTAATATAGGTTGGTGTGCTTAACATCACACACACACAATCCTTTTAGTTTCATTTATTCACTCAGCTCCAAATTTACTTATGTGAAATTAATATTAACTTCATCTGTTTTATTTTTATTGCATTTATTTGACAAACACTGAAACANNATAATAAAATATTAAATAAAAATAAAATACTTAATAAAATATTAATTAAAAAATAAATAAAATTTAAAAATGCTTTTATGGCCTTCATCTTCCATTTTGTGTTGAGGCTTACAATTATCAACAAGTATTTCTGTGTATCAACAAGTATTTCGTGCTCACCAGCAGTTGGTTTCCTCACTCTTGGCCCCTCTGATACAGCTCACAGTTTCTGAAGTATTTTGAGTTATGATTTCTTCTCCTTTCAGGATTGGTTCCTGAATAGGAGTCTCAAACACCTGGCATTTATGAAAATGTCTTTCTCTTGCCTTCCCAACAATGACAATAAGAGATGGGTATAGAAATCTGGAATTCACAACTCAGATCTCCATAGATCTTACTCCATAGATTCCCTGCAATATATGTCACAAAGGAGAAGTCTAAAGTCAGCCAGGCATTTCTTCATTTATAGGTTATCAAATTTTTGTTTGTTTGTTTGTTTCTAGATTTTTTTTCTTTGTGGTTCCATACCTTTATCTGGTTATATCTGTTTACCAGTCCATTTGATCAGTTACCTGCTCTTGGCCAGGTAAGCTCTTTTGATCTGCAGATTAAAGTGATATCTTAGCTCATTTTATTTATGTCTGAATATTGATTATCTTCCATTTGTTCTGATCTTTAGTTCAGGAATGCTAACTTTCCGTATGTCAGTAACTCTGATTTTTCTTTCTCATCATTTAAATATCTTGGTCCTATTCCTCTACATTTGGAAGAATTAAACTTTTCCTAATCACAGATTTGATTTTGATTCCATTATTAGCAGCATTACCTCTACTTTTTATCATTTCTGAAGTCTCTTAAAAGTTGCTTCTCCAATAATTAGTTTCATAATATGTTTTATATTGCCTAGTGCCTTTCATTTCTGTCAATTTCTAGTATTTCTTTTTTTGGAACTCATTTAATATCTTCTTGGTTCATCTCTCACCTTTTAAGCCATATTGTCAAAGTATTCCTAAAACACACACACACACACACACACACACACACACACTACACTGCTTAAAATTGTAGTATATTTCTGAACTAAAGTGGTTTTTTTAATGTAGATTTTTTTTCCTGACATTTGTGTGCTCTTTTGTACTTAATACCACAAAATCTTTCTACTCTATGACTCACCCATTCCTCCAAAAGTTGCCTAATTGGCTAACATCTGAGTAAATGCACATGCTTTTCATTTAGATTATTCCTACAGTGGCGACACAATGCCATCATTGTTCCAGACTCTGAAAAGAAAAGGTCTATGTTTGTAAAGAAAATCAGTTTCTTTTGAGCAGGAAAAGAAAGTATTGTCTTATCACCATGTGAATAATTTGACTAAAAGGAATGAACTCTTCTCCTAGGAAAGCTTTTTCTTCTTTTGTATTTCTTTTTGTTCCCTGCCTTCATGCCACCATTAGCACACTGTGTGACCTGGGAAAGGTACTTATCCTCACTAAGCCTTTGTTTTCCCATCTCTAAAACTGAAGAGGTTAGCTGGTTGAGCTTAAGAGGCCAGAGTGATCTAGTTCTAATAGTCTTGTGCTTCTCATCAGAAATTCCCAGTTGTAAAAAGTGAGAGGAATTTTTACATCTTTATATAATTGTTTAATAACTAGACACCTTTTACTTCAATGAGTACTGACACATTTATGAATTCGCTTTGTTACTTCATAATGGTAGTGTCTGGTTTCTGGCCCACATCAGAGGAAAATGACCAATGGAATGTAGTTATAAAGTTGACTCAATCCCCTGTTGTTTGCTGCCTCGTTGGTCTTTCCAGATCAGCATTCGACAATTCCATGCGTGGCTTATTTATTCATTCCTTCCTAAATTCATTCAACAAATATTATTAAGCACTCACTATGATGAAGTCTGATTCTAGGTGGTAAGGGCACAATGGTGTATTAGGTTATAAGTGAGAGTTCAAACAATAATGCAAGAAAAAGGACAATTTTGCTTTTGTCCATGAAAGATTCAACGGCAGAGTAAGCCTTGGGCTTGATTTGTTTTAGCAATTCAGCAATGCCATGAAGGAGTCTATCTCCGATATGGTAGAAGGCATCACCCCCTAAGCTTTGTTCCCCATCCTGGTTATGGGATGCTGTATTTGCTGGAGGTGCCATAAATACTACAGACTGGGGAACTTAAACAACAGAATTTTATTTTCTCACAGTTCTGGGGGCTGGAAGTTCAAGAGGAAGGTGTTGGCAAGTTGAGTTTCTTCTGAGACCTCTCTCTTTGGCTTGTTGATAGCCATCTTCTTTTGTCTTCAGGTGGTCTTTCCTCTGTATGTATGAATGTCTGTGTCTTAATCTTTTCTAATAAGGACACAAGTCACATGAATTAGGTCTCACTCAAAGGACCTTATTTTACCTTAATTATTCCTTAAAAAGCCATGTGCTAAGTTCTTTATAGAGTTTGGATATTAACCCTTTATCAGATATGTCATTTGCAAATATCTTTTCCCATTCTGTAGGTTGCCTTTAAAGAATTTTCTAATGTTTATTTTTGAAAGAGACAGACAGAATGCAAGTGAGGGTAGGACAGAGAGAAAGGGAGAGCCAGAATTTGAAGCAGGGTCCAGGCTCTGAACCATCAGCATAGAGCCCAACTCAGGGCTCGAACTCACAAATCATGAGATCATTACCTGAGCCAAAGTCATTCGCTCAACCAACTGAGCCACCCAGCTGCCCCCAAATAATCCATTTTTGCTTTTGTTTCCCTTGCCTCCAATAATGTATCTAGTAAGAAGTTGCTATGGCCAAGGTCATAGAGGTTGCTACCCGTGTTCTCCTCTAGAAATTTGACAGTTTCGTATCTCACATTTATATCTTTTATCCATTTTGAGTTTATTTTTGTTTATGGTGTAATAAAGTGGTCCAGTTTCATTCTTCTGCATGTTGCTGTCCAGTTTGCTCAACACCATTTGTTGAAGAGGCTTTTTTTTTTTCCATTGGCTATTCTTTCCTGCTTTGTTAAAGATGAATTGACCATATAATTGTGGATCTATTTCTGGGTTTTCTATTCTGTTCCATTGATCTATGTGTCTGTTTTGTGCCAGTACTGTAATATCTTATACTATCTTGATGACTGTAGCTTTATAATATAGCCTGAAATCTTTGTGGGTATTAATATGTGCTACAGTTCCTATTGTAACTGCCGAAAATATTCTTTATTTGTTTTAAAGAAAGCCAGTAATCTGTACTGTGGGGGAAAGAATGCCTTGTGTCCAAATACTGTAACATTCTGAGGTACTGGGAGTTAAGACTTCAAAGAAATCTGTGGAGACACAATTCAACCCATAGCAGATGCTTCCTAATGACCCCTAAAGAACATTAGTCCACGTACATGGAGAAAAACTATGACTTCTAGAAGGCTTCTTAGAAGTATAGGAAGGCACCCTACCCAGCAATGTTTGGCAAACCTTATCTTGCACCTCACTGACCTAATTTGAGCTATATGCTCTCCCAAGAGAGATGTACTAAATCAGGCCACTAGTGTGGTGCTCAGTCCTTTGACTCAAAGTTATGTCATCAGGCCTCACCATGATTATATATCCACCCTGTCAACCAAAGCTCATTGAACATCTACTAGACATGAGGCTTGTGCTAAGTGCCAGGAATCTGGTAGTGAGCAAACAAGATGTGTACATGGCCCTGTGGAGCAGAAGCCTAGTGTGGATGCAGATATTAAACATACACTAGTCATGGAGGCTGGGAGGTGGTCTCCAAGACCAGCCGCCAGTTCTTACTCTGATTGTATGATCATGAAGCAACCTTGTGATGACTTCTGGCTCTCCATCAGGCTGTTATCAGAAAACTGAGTTTTTTGGGCAGTGGCTATAGATCAGAGCCCAGTTTCTGGACCTGCTGGACTAAGGACTAAACCAAACACCCTGACAAATTTACCCTGTGAAAACCGCTCTGTAAACCTCTTGGGAACAAGCAGAGGCCTTCTCAGAGACACCTTTCTGCTTGCTGCATACCATCTTTTCAGGAGAAAGAATTACTCGGGCTTCCTTTCTTATTTCCATTGACGTTTTTCTTATCTCTTCATTTCCCTGTCTCTAAGTCTTCCCCCAAATAAGTTTGTCTTGACTTACCTTGAGTTTGTTTGTCCAGATGGTCTCTTGTTAATTCCATGTCACCACTGCCTCCTCTCCCCTGTTGCGTCACAGGGAAGAAGCCTACATTTCCCAGAATCGTTTTTCCCGTTGGCTGCCATGCAGATCCTGCACTGAGGAGCACATCCAGGAGATGTGGAAGATAAGAACAAAGGAGGGATCATTATTCCCTAGCGGCGAGTCACGAGCAGATGGCAAACGTGAGATAATCATCGGTGCCTTCTAAGCTAGGTCTTGGAAGTTACCTGATTTGTTGGCACTTACAAAGATTGTTGAAGTTTTCCAGGACTCCAGGTGCGCTCCTGCAGCCCACCTGTTGTAGCGCTGCAGGGAGCTAAGGTCATCTGCCTGGCTATGTAGCCATTCAGGTGCTTTCAGGTTTTATGAACTCAAGCCAAAGCTTCCCTAACCCCTCTTATGTCTCTAGTTCTCTGTATCCAAGACCCTTTCTACTTGGAATTCCTAGGAAAGCTACTTTCTGTCCCAACCTGACAAGTTTGATAGGTCTGTGGGGGAAAGGACTAGTCCCACTTCTTCTGGCACTCTCCGCCAGACCCCAAGACTAAATATACAATGACCTCCCTTCAGGGAGAGGAGATAAAACAGAGAAAGGAGAGAAAGATAATCCAGTGTCTGTGAATTGTCTATTTCTAAATTCTATTAGTAACTAACAGCCTTCTGCACTTCCTATAGTGGAGTCTCAAAGGCTGCGAATAATCAGAAGCTTGAGCCAATATGATTCCTTTAGCCAATAAGAGAAAGGCCTTTCTGCTTGGCCTGATATTAGATATTTGAGAGGCTCTTCTTGATCTGTGGCCTGATTCAGTGGGGGAAATACTAATCCGGGATCTGTTGTGCACAAGGCCCTCTGCTAGACCTAGCAGAGAAGAGTGGCATTAGTAGGAAATAGTCTTTCACTGGGGGACTTATGTATAACAGGGAGATATCAAAGTTATTAATTGAAATGACACAAGGGAGAGGGAAATGTCATGGAAAAAATTACATAAAAGCAAGAGCTAAGATGTTTTCAAAGAAGGTGAAATTATATTCTCATAAGAGAAATCAGAAAGGCTTTTCAGGGAGAGATGGATCTTAAATGATAGGTAGATTTCCCAAAGAGATAAGCCAGGAGCTATTCTGGCCTAGAAATAAGATAGCCAGAGGTATGTGGTGTTCTCAGAATATGGCCAATAGGCTTGCTTGGCTAGAAGACAGGGACTCTATAAAGGATTGAGGGAGTTTGCAAATATAAGCACTAGAGGTACTTCATAGCATCCAAGGCTAGTGGTTTTCAGTCATCCTGCAGGTAAGAATCAAGTCCAAGAGCACTTAAAAGAAAAACAAAACACGCTAATGTCCAGGCTCCACACCAAAGATTCTGATTCAGCTGATCTGGAGGCACATTGAGATATTACTATTTTTTTCAAAGTTCCCCAGATGATATTAATATGCAGCCAGGGAGAAATACTAAGACAATGCTCTTGAAATGCCTAGCACAGAACCTGCTCAGACAATGTCAGCTTTTGTTCTCTGCTGTCATTGTTTAGGAGATCTGAAACCTGGCTCAGGTTTCTTGGAAGAGCATCATTTTAATTGCCCTACAGCTGCCAAAAAGGTGGATGAGACCACAGAGCACACGTCGCGACACTGGCTGTACATTTTACTCAACAGGGACTTTGCAAAAGCACCGACGTCCTGGCCTACTCTGACCAATTAAATCAGCATCTCTAGGGTGGAACCCAGGCAACAGTATTTTCCTCATTTATTATTCCACAAAAACCCACCACGTGACCTGATCCCTGTTTCCCCCTCATAATTGATTTGTATGCTATTTCGGTTTTCACAATATGCCTTGTATTATAGCTGCTTGTTTATATTAGCTCTCCCGCTGTGCTGTTAATCACTGGAGATCAAGGATTATGTTTTGTTTCCTTTTGTTTTTATACAATCTCTTTCACTTTGCACTCGGCACCCAGCAAAGTTCTAACATATGGTATATATTTAAGTAACATCAATTTAACTAACTGTCTGAAGCCAAGGATACACATCTGAAAGGCCCTGACTTCCCCATTCTATTTTTCCATTTACATTACTTGCCATGTTTTCTTTTGCCGTTGTTTTGCTTTATGTCCTTTCTTCGCACTGTAGCCAGAGTGATCTTTTCAAAATTCAAATCCATCATTGAAGTGTTCTGGTGGGTGTAAAAGTATATAAGCGGTGAGATGATTAACATGCATGTCAGTTATAATGTTTGATCTATTTTTGTGTATGTGGACGCCTCCACAATTTATAAAGGTCCCCAACGACTCAAAAGTGTACCCAAAGTTAAGAACCACTGTGCTAGGAGTAGGTTGGGACCAGAAGCTAGAGGGTGAGAAATCAGGGCGCCGGGACATCACCGGAGGCTTTGAGCGGGGGAGCGACTTAAACAGAAATGTGTGTGAAGCATATAAGCTGAAATACAGCCTGTGGATAGAAGAAGACTTAATTACTTCTGAGAGAGTCCTTTATTCATGTCTCAAAGGACTATGTAATCATCTCAGTTCTGTTTCCAGTTTCCTTCCTTCCTTAAGGATTTTTTTCTCCGTTCACTTGCCCTGATAGCCTTATACTCATTTGAGTATCTGTCAAAGGGTCACATTTCAGTATATTAATTCTCTTGCTGAATGTTAGAGCCTGAATTCCCATCTGCTAGTTTTATTAAAATCTAAATGGGGGGGGGGGAACCCTCTACATTATCTAGGAGATCCATGCGAGCAGCCTGGCTCCATTAGCTGTGGTCTGCAGTGGAGATGGATTGCGAGTGGGCGTGATTTTAAGGACACAGCTCTAGCGTGCTTGTTAGAAAGCACAGACTGGGCAGGAGGGAAGCCTCCCTGGTCGGTAGTTACCGTCGCGGGTCCCCAAAGCAAACAGAAGCTCAACTGTCAGACCTGCCCTGGTGGAACAACAGAATACAACTGTGAATTTAAAAATCTAGGCCATCATTTCATTTTTTTTCCTAAATGATTTTCCATCTTTTGTAAGAGTCAGCACATTTGTGGTGTTGCTAGCACCGTCTTGTGATGTAGGGGGCAAGTGCCCCCAAATATTTGAGATAGAAAGTAAGGAAGTCAGGTTAAAATGTCAGATGGAGCCGCCTCTGGGGATTTCGTCCTTGCAGCCCACCCTTGCCCCTTCTCCGAATTACAATGTCTAGAAGATACAACATATATTAAGACAATTGATGATTTAGCTCAAAAGCAGTATGTAAAATCTCCAGGGGCCAGAGATGAAGGGTAAATGCTTGGGGGTGGGGAGGTGGGGGGAAGCTTTGAGAGCTGAAGCCCCCTAGAACATAGTGAGGATCCAGATGCCATATTCAAGGGCTGGGTTTTCACGTCTCTGTGGGGGAGTCAAGGCTCCAGGACTAAAGCACAGAACTGGACCACCTGAACAGAGCCCGGAGCTGGGGAGGCTCCACACCATCCATGATTAGGAAATGAAAAATTGCCCCATTGGCTGGGAAGCCAGCCATATGTCCCAGGCTTTGTCCCAAGCCCCTCTGGATATAGGAATACTGTCAAGAAACACGATCTCAAACCCACTGTGTCCCACACAGCGGGCACCATGTCCACTGGACACCTCCAGGTAGCATCATTCCTACAAACAAGTGTCCCCTTTTCTGGTCATTGGTTGCTCTATGACCCAACTGCTAATGGTTTAAACATCAGTTTATTGCCCCCAAGGTTTCTGGGGGTAAGGAAACCAAGCGGGGCACAGTGAGGGAGTTTCCCTTCACTCCATGATGTCTGGGACTCAGGTGGGAATGGTTTAAATGGCATGCCTGGCATGTTGATGCTGGCTGGCTACTGGGAAATTAACAAGATCTTTCAGGCAGGTTCCCCAGCTCCTTCTCATGCCGCCTCTCTAGAGCTTTCTTGAAGGTGGGCAGTGGGGCTCCCAGGAGCACCTGGTAGAAGCTGCAAGGATTCATTCAGCCCAGACTGAGAAGGTGCAAGGCATCCCTTCTGCCACTTTCCATCGGTCAAGCATGAGTCACAGCCCAGCCAGGATTCAAAAGGAGGGGAACATTGCAACATGAAACATGGCTTGGGGTCTAGGAGGGGAGCATCTTTGGAAACTGCTGGAATTGGGCAATGTGCCAGTACTTGGCTACAGTTGTAGGAATCTCTGCAGAAAGCCAAAGAGAAACACGGTTCAGAATAAGACAACGACTATGGTTCCCTTCAGAAGTAACCCTAAAAATTGCTTCATAGGACCTCTGTACCTTAGACCACCCACAGAAGCTCAGGGTTCCCAAGGAGGGTAGGTCCCCTGGAAAGTGAACGTAGAGGTAGATGTCCACTTAGCAGAGCGGGGATGTGAGCTCCAAGACTGACCAAGTAGAGACCCACCCAAGACCTAGTCAGTTGTTCCCGACCAACTTCTGGAGAGAAGCAGAGCTGAGGTCGGGGCTAGATGGGTAGGTGGGCTACCCAGTGACTTCAGCTGTGCATCAAGGAGTGCCACAGAGACCAGGAGCCAAACGAGTGAAGATGCACTATTATTTTGAAAGAAATAAGGCCATTTGCATGTCCATAAGAAATGGTACCAGTTCTGCAAACCTCCCCTCTCAGGCAAGCAACAGCCACCTCTGAAAAGAAACCTCAGGCACAAGTCACAGTGAAGATGTGTGCTCTGACGAACACAAATGACAAGTCCCATTGTGCTCCTTCTATCTGGAGGGAGATTAATTGAAGTCACCTGATGTGAGAGAGAGAAAGGAATCTAACTGTCAGAGAAGATGTCCTGCATTGTGGCTGGTTCCCCTCTACCTGGCTGATGCATCAGAATAGAGCAGGGATATAATGGTCTCATCATTGGGGCTGCCTAAAAGGCAGCAAAGAAAGAATACCTAACTCGGTAAATTCAAGAAGCTCAAGAATGTAAAGGCAACTCTGTCCCAAGCCAGTGTTGCTTTTGGACTAAGCACATGGGAATTTCTCCCAAAGAAATCCTCTTTTTGACAGCCAATCAGACCCCTGGGATTTTATAGGCACCCACACTCTGAATCATTCAAGAGAGTCCAAAAACCCTCATATTACTGGAATCCTCCACCAGGAAATTGTCAGTCAGCCTTATAGAACATTCTTTCTGCCCTTATCTTAAACTTGCCCCAGAAATAATGCCATATATTCAGTGTTCCATTTCCTACCCATCTTTTCTGGACGGGGTCATGTAATTTGTTCCAGCAGATGAAACGTCAATGGAAGTGGTTGCGTCACTTCCCAGTGACGCCATGAAGAAGTCTATGCAGTTCCCAGTCTGCCCTTCCATTTTTAGTAATGAGTGTGGAGGCCGTGTGTTGAGGCATCAGGCTCTTTAGATGAAAGTAGCCTGAACTACTGAGTTCTGTCCATTTGGAGGTTGTTTGCCGCTGCAGGCTGCATAAGCCTCAACTATTCTGTTAGTCCAGAGACTTGGTGGGCCCATCTTTGCAGCTTCCGATGCTGGGACCCTTGTAGGTGGTGGGGGCAGCACCTGGGTGGGAAAGCTCTGTGTTCAGCTTGGAGGGATATTAGTGCAAGCAGCCCAAGGATGTACCGCCATGAGAAGAGAGGTGAGTGAAGCCACAGTCAGAATGAGGGGGTAGCACTGGGTAAATGCAAAGAAGGAAACATAGACAACCTGGAAGAAGAGGGAAAGGTATGGCAGCTTCCAGAATTGAGGTACCTGGATGCTGGGAGCCGCACTGGCCTCGCTGGATGACAGCCACAGCGAGGAAATGGCAGTGTTTGCACAGCTCCTGCCATGAGAAATGAAAACCTGGTATCTCCTTCTGCTACTACTGGCTCTTGTTGGAAATGAGCCTGCAGGTATTGACCAGGCCTCACAATATTCCCGATCAGACCAGTATTCCCCACACAGATACCTCATATGGAAAAGCATATTCCTGCCTCTTCAAAAGAGATTTTAGATGACAACACTGTGGATGATTGTCAAAAGGCTCTTCCTATGGGCCTTGCAGATCTAAGACTTAGATAAAAAAGGGGGTTAAGAACACAAGAGTTACAACTGAGCCTGGCCCTGAGTCAAGGAGCCTAATTTAGAGTTAACTCTAAATTAGAACAGATAAGGGCAGAACTTAAGTTAATACTTAAACCTTTTCTAACTGGTGATGTAGGGCAGTCCCTTCCTTAAGGTCTACATTCCACTAACACCCTTCCTTACACTGGCCGCTGGGATGAGGATAGACAAGAGTAGCTAAGACATAAACCCAAAAACAAAGGCTAACACATTTAGGGCCTCCATGGTGTTTACACATTCAACATCAAGTCAAAAAAGTTTCCACAAACAACTTATTAACCAGCTCAAAAACATGTGTCCCCTTGTGAGCCAGACAGAATGACTCCTAGCCTATCTATATACAACTTAACCTCTGTCCTAATCTTAGCGTTATTAACTTAGAACAAATACGTATGTCATCCTGTTTTTCACTAAGAACATCCTGTTATTTCCTTTGTTGTAAGATTTACTCAACCTCACTATGATTGGGGTAATTCTGCAAGAATACTTCAGAAAAACCTGTTTTTGTATACTTTTCAAAGCATCTTATCACAAAGAGTTTTCCATTGTAAAAATTCCTTTTTCTAATGCCATGTTATCGTTTGACCTATAAATAATGACACCAAAACCGACAGGGCAGAGATGACTGCCTGGTGATCAGAAAGATTCTCGGGACTCTCTCACTCTCTCTCACCGACACCGTCCTTCCTTCAGGGGCCCCTGGACCGGCGAGAGCAGGTGTCCAACACCAGGACATGGTCCACCTTGTGCCTGGGATTGAGCTGTTTGGGACTCATTTATTAACCTTTAGGTGAGAAGAGAAAGAGAATGTACATATTGACAACAGGTTCCAGAGACAGGGTCCCTGGTTCAAATCCTGGCTCTCCTGCTTTCTTTAGGGAGATCTTGCAAGATATTTACTTGATTTCTTTCTGTTCCAATGTCCTCACCTGTCAAAGGGAGATTGAAGCAGTTCCTTTTTCATGAGGTCAGTACAGGAATTACATTAAATCATGCAGAAAATTATTTAGCACTATGCCTGATACTTGAGTCCTAAATAAATGCTAGATATTGTTGTGCCCGAATTGCGAGTCCCAGAGACCTCCAAGGAGCTGGCACCGATGCAAATACGAAAGAGTCTTTATTACAAGCTCGAGCAGGGGCTCACCAGCCTACCCGTGTCCTGGCAGCAAGGTGAAGCGAAGAACAATAGCGAACAGGGCTTTTAAGGAGTAAGGGACGGGGGTGTTACAGTACATGTAGCATCATCACATAAGCACCAATTACAATTACAGCTTTGACCATTCAGTGTCTGTGAGGTGTTCATTACTTTTGGTGGGACCCAATCGTGACTTTTGAGAATCTTTTGAAAATGACCAATTATGAGGTGAGTTCAAAGGGCCCACGTGAGGTTCAGGCAAGCGGTGAGAAATTGGCTAGTTTGTATCTGCAGTTCCCAGCCTTGACTCAGACCATAGGAATGTTTCTTTTTACTTTTTGATTAGCTGAACTGAGGGTGGTCTGAGGATGGCTTTAGCCTTGAACAGTCTGAGGCTTTTCCTGGACCTGGGACTGGAGCTACGTGCAGCCCGAGGTTTCTCTTAATGGAGGACTTAATTTTCGGCTCTTCAATATCATGATTTACCAGGGATCCTTCCAACCCCTGCGCAGGCATCCCTACCTCTTTCTTTACCCCTTCTTCCCCTCTAAATGCCAAAGACAAGTCACTCCTCCCCCTCCCCCACCTGCTGTGCATTCCTGGGAACACAGAAGTGCACTGTGGAGCCTCCCTCTGGGATGGGGGCATCAGGACTTAAGGGCACTAATTCCTTTCTGCATGTCCCAAATCTCTGACTTGCCACCGTCCTGTGTGCTTTATGCCAAGACTACGGTGTTCAGGAGCAGATTACATGGAGCCTTACAATGCCTGTGCCGGGAGCGAGGGCTGCTCTTAGAGGGAGAGAAGCCAGACATTTCCCACTTCGGTGTGCTTTGTAGGACACCAGAAAACTCCCACTGCCAGTAATATTTTATCACTCGTTCACGTCACTACCATTCCACAAATTAGGACACAATCATTCGGCTAAAATATAAAAATTTCCAGGGAGAAGATATGTAGCAAGACCTATCAGTCACATATACCTTAGTAGAAATTAATTTCTCGGATTTCTTTCTGAAAGCAGCTTAGGTGAGCAGGGAGATGTAAGAGAGGATGAAAAGCCTGAGGATTTCAGAAGCAGCCGAGAAGACAAAGGACACAAATGTGAGCCCCGGAGACCATCACTGGGGCGGACCATTGGTACAGAACTTCTTATACTCTTGCTCCGAATTGGCCACGCCCCAAAGTGAGACATACTCGGGAAAGCCCAGCAGCGCTGTCAGGGTCTCCCCGTAGGGAGAGGCTACAGTCACACCCTGGGGTTGCGGAGTTCGCGGTGGTAATCTCAGGAGCTTGCCCATTAGACACAAAATGAGCCAGTCCTACTTTGAATCCAGGGTTGTCTGACCTCCAAGCCCATGCTTTTCCCGGTCCTGCTGGCCGGGTGACGCGTCCAGGGTCAGCAGGGAGCAGAAAGAGGTGGAAGATGGAGTTTGCTCTGTGAGTGACCCTGAGCCCATGGCATGTGGTAGCCACGGAGGGTGGATGAGCACTCGATACTTAACAACTGCATGGGGAGGAAGGTGGTATACAGTGAGTGGGAAATGGACAGTCACGTGGCTGGTTATCAGCGGGCTGGAGTCAGGATAAACGCTCTCAGAGCACATGTGCTGGGCATGCAAACTCCACCTGCCCCACCCCTGCCCCCTTGGGGCAGAAAGGGCAGGGAGGTTTTTTCCCCTCCTTTCATTTCCGTCCTGCGCTTGGCATAATTTGCTGCAAAGCTGTTTTCTCTCCCATGACTTAGCGAGGAGAATGGAGTCTCAGATGGTTAGCATGCTAGATTGTTCAGAGCTGTATTGAAGCAGCAGGTGACCTAGAAAAGATTGGTCCTAGGAAAAAAAGGATAATGCGCCATCCCTGGATAATGATGGCATTCTGTCTTTGTGCCCTGTTAAGAAGTTTCAGAAATATGAGAAACAAGAAAGGGGTTTTTCCTACAGCTGGCACCTTACTAAATAAATATATATTTCCTACCTGTTTCTTTCATGAGGATTTAAAGCATATGCTCATGCTGCTGTCAGGTATGTTCCTAAAGCACAGATTGTTTCCAATCTCTTATGCCTAAAATCGAGATGGGCCTCCAGTTCAGGACTGTGCCTGTCTCAGAAGCCCCCCCACCCCATGCAACCTACCCCATTTTCTCACTTAAAAAATAGGGGGAAAAATGAAAACTCCCATTATTATCAAAAACCTCTCACGATGGACAATCTAATGTCAGAATTAGAGAGGAATTGATGCTACTTATAAGACAGATGGGGTTGCACTGAGAAACACTGAGCCAAGAAGCTCTCTAGGCCACTCCTAGATTCATTCTGCAAAACCTGGACTGAAAAAAATATAAGAAAGAGGGAGCATCTGTGTCCTGATGATGCTGATGACCCACTGGACAAGGAGAAGTTCATCCTTAGATACTGATAATGGGCTCATCATTCCATTGACTAGTTTCTGGAAAGAAATACAAGTCCCAGGGGAAAAATGGGCAGGATGTAGGAGCAAACTCGGGATACAGGGTGATGTGTGGTCCTACAAGTAAAAAGCTAGGTATGTGAGTTTACAGAAATCTTCTAGTAAATGTACCAGATTAGGAGTTGTATATGTTTTGTGTGTGGGGTGTGTGTATGTGTGTGTGCACACTAGTGTGGTGTGGTGTGTGTGTGTGTGTGTGTGTGTGGTGTGTGGTATATCTGTATGCAAGTGTTGTATGTGTATGTTGCATGTGTGCATATGTGTATGTGATGTAAGTGTGTGATGTGAATATGCTTATGTATGCATGTGTGTGTGTGTGCACGTGTGTATATGTGGCATCTGTGTGGTGTGGGGTGTGTGTACACCTAATGAAGAGTCCGAAAGAATCAGGCAGTTGAAGGAGAGGGAATACTTCCCTTAGACAAAGAGCCATCAGAACCTTGGAATTGGCGTGGAGCTCTGCACGTTGGCCTGGCCTCCCAGTGCATTTCAGGAAGGGGTATTTTTTGTTCACCAGATGCTGAGCAGAGCACGCACGAGAGTAATTCATTTGCCATATCTGCTTCTAATTATCAAATCTGAAAAGAAATCTGGTGTTTTCCTGAAAAAAAAAATAAGGAAGCCATTAAATAATTTAGAACTATAGAAGCGTCTTTTATACCAAGAAAAAAGGAAACAACATCTGGAAGGCTCAGAAGAAACAGATAACTATGGAAAATATATACCTCAGTGACTAGGGGAAAAAAAGCTTTCAAGGAAATGTTTTTGTATCATCTAGAGATGTCAGGAAGCCTAAGAAGGAGCAGTAGCATAAGCAGGGTGGGTAACGGGGAACAGGGTGACAGGAAAGAAGCCCCGGCGGGGAATGGACCCACCAAACATCACCTGAGGCAACAAGAACAACAACAACAAAATGATGTCCTCAGTTGCCAGAAGGACAGATGTGAGAAACCTTTCCAGAATGACAAGGGAAAGGATAAGAAAGTCAAAACAAAGTAAAAGGAGGTAGGAATGGAAGACAGGAAAGAGTATTCTGGAAGAGAAACAAGAATAAATAGAAGAAAAGCAAAATCAAGACTGTAATGGAAGAAAGTCTCCCTGAGCTTAAAGAAAATGGGAGAGAGAGGTCTATGTGAGTGGGTCCAAGGGCTCATCATTTCTGGACGCAGTCATTAAAAGGACATGCTGCCCCACCTCCACTACCATTGAGTCACATCTTAGCAAAGGGTTTTTATGCATTCACTCAACAAACGTTTATGTGTAGTTACTGCAGTGATAAAGTTAAAAGAAAGTCTCCAAATTTTAAGAAGAACAAAACTGTTCACTTAAAATGTTCCAGTGACTTCTGACTTCTTTGTGAAAGTGAACATAAGAAAACTTGGAAAAGACTTATAAAGTCTTTTTTTTTTTTAATTTTTAAATGTCTATTTATTTTTGAGAGAGAGAAACAGAGTGTGAGCAGGGGAGGGGCAGAGAGAGAGGCAGACACAAAATCTGAGGCAGGATCCAGACTCCGACCTGTCAGCACAGAGCCCAACTTGGGGCTCAAACTCATGGAGTGCGAGATCATGATCTGAGCCGAAGGTGGACGCTCAACCGACTGAGACACCCAGATGCCCCAAGACTTGTAAAGTCTTAAGGGAATAGTTTGTGGCCCAGGGATTTCAGATGTTGCCAAGTTACCTTCTGTGTTTGAAGGTAACAAAATGGAGTATGCAGATATGTGGTAGTTTAGAAACCACGGCATTAATATAGAATGTTTAAAAATAAACTTTAAAAACTTAAAAATTAAAGTTCCACAGCCAGTGGAGAATTGGAGCCAAATTAAAGACCTGAGGTTGAAGTCATGGTATAAAAGTCCTGAAATTATTAAAATAAAAATAAACATAAATAATTGGTACACGTGGTTGTCAATTGTAAGTGTCTATCAAATATTGTGTCTGAAAAAGAATATATATAAATGTACATACTGTTAACATAACAATTCTATTATAGTTTCCCAAGAAATTATTTAAGAATAGGTGTAATGATCTCTAAACAAAGATACAATTTACAGTGTTAGTTATAAAGAAAAAAAATTAGAAAAACAGTGGTGTCATTGGCTATAGAAACAGTAATTTAAACCTATAGTGAAATACGATAGAACAATGCATATAAAATCCATTTATAGGAGAATAAGCTGTGATATGTTGTCATGTAAAAAAAAGCAAGTTTTAAAAAAATGTTTTATTTATTTTTGAGAGAGAGAGAGACAGCTTGAGCAGGGGAGGGTCAGAGAGAGAAGGAGACAGAATCCGAAGACAGGCTCCAGGCTCTGAGCTAGCTGTCAGCACAGAGCCTGATGTGGGGCTTGAACCCACGAACCGTGAGATCATGACCCGAGCCGAAGTCAGATGTTTAACCGACTCAGCCACCCAGGCGCCCCAAAGCAAGTTAAAACCCAGTATTTATAGTATAATTCTACCTTGGAAAAAAAATAACGTGTGCGTAAAAATAGAAAATAAAGTCTAAACATCTCTGGATTAAGTGTTACTAGTTATTGCATCTGAATGGAAAAGATTTTACTCATTTTACTCACCTGATATTTTCTGGTAAATGTTGGTTTCTTTTGGTCCCTCTGGATTTTCTAGTTTTTCTATAAGTTGGATGTAAGAGATTTAAACAAGTCTGTGACATATTCGATTTTCAAGGGTAGAGACAGGATTGAGGGCCAGGATGAGAGACACAGTAATTAAAGCAAGTCAGATGAGAAATGGTGGCCATCCAAAGCCAGACAGATAGCAGGGGAGATGGACAGAAATAGGTAGACTTGAGTAATCCAATGACGAGGGACTGATGAGGCTAGAGATTGGGTAGATATGGGAGTGAAGCCACAGATAATTACTGTACAGTGCAGCAAGAAACTGTGTCTCCTCGGAGTTTTAAAGAATAAGGAAGAGTCAGCCACATCTCTGGAGAGGAGGGAGGACCATTTCAGCCAGAAGTGTGGGTCCCGTTATTAGATATGTCTCCCGGTGGCCTTTCCCAGACAAATTGGAAACACACTCACCGAATCTGAATGCACGTTTTCAGAGGGAGAGGAAAGCACTGCTCCCTCCGGAACCCCTGAGCGTGTTCAGTCAGAGTAAATCCGTCCATCTTGGCTGAAGCAATCCCCAGGCGAAGCCGCCCAAGGCCGCTTTGCAGAACGGGGTTATTCTCTGCTGAGTGCCTCATTTACTCCTGAATGGAGAACCCCTGGGAATCCTGCACCAGCCAAGCACAGCACAGTTTCTATTTCTAGGAAATAGGGACACATTTGACCCCGATGGCTTACAATAGCAGAGCAATGTCCCATTGCCCAGTAATAATCACTGTGACCTTCATTGGGACTGAAGTGTCCTTTCCCCACGGACCTGCTCCAAAATACCATCAGGCAGATCGGAGGGCCTGTCAGAATGTGAAGACTCATCGCCCTGACAGCTTCTCCCTGAGGACTCCACGAGCCCAAGGATTTGAGCAAAGCATCCTTCACATACAGAATGAAGAGGGTGCAGATTTCTAAACGGCACAAAATAAGATGGCCTGCAATTATCTACATTTAGCAGACTTTTAAAGTAAGGATAGGCCATTGGAATTTGTTTCAAATCATTGAAATTCTTTATCAAAAGACTTCTTCACTTGATTTACCCATTTCTGACAATATAGTTTGTAACAATAGTTTATAACAATAATAATGATAATCATGATAAAGTAACGTGAACGTTTGTTAGTTTGCTAGGCCCTATTGTGAACATCTCATTTTATCTTTACAATGATCACATGAAGAAAGTAATCTAATTTCTATAGATGTCAGAGAGAAAACTTATCCATTGGGGTGAACCAAAACCCATCTACCTCCCACACTGAAGAGTTCAGCTTTCATTTTAAAGAACATGCTATGATCAAGAAAGCCCCATTATACTTTCACTTTGAACTTTGTCCTCAAAGTCGCCCAAACATGAATTATTAGCAGGTTTCTCCAAAAACATAATTAATGCTGACTTTCTTTTCATCACCTCCTATAACTAGACCTGGAAAAAACAATGTAGCTAGCATAGAGGAAAAACTCTCAATAGTATGGCCATATTGCCACTGAAACTGACTGTGAAAAATAAACCTGAGAACTCTAGAGAAGGAAAGCATATTATATAAGTTTTTCCCTATAGTCTGGCAGCCTTTGTTCATCGTTGGATATAAACTCATTCAGTTCTACCCATAAGCCCACACAGCTTCACTTCCTGGCATCTGTTCTATGCTCCCAGGAGCTGGGAGATTTCTTTCTTCTGATAAAGTGTAAAACGTTTGCAGGAATAAGGTATGCTTAGAGAGGGAGAGAAAGCAGACAGCGTGATTCAACAGGTCTGGTGGGACCGGGAAGCTGTTTTTTTGTTTTTTTTTTAATAACCTCCTCAAAGTTATTCTTATGCAGGTGCTTTTGGAGCAATGTTTTGAGAATCTCTAAGGGGGATGTTGATGGTAGAATCACCTAGTGGTTAGGAACTTGGGAGTTACAGAGCCTGGGGTCAAATCCCAGCTCTGTCTCACCAACAGGTGAATGTGGCAAGTCAATTAACTACCTAAGTCTCAAATTTCCCATTTATTAAGTGGGGATGATCATAGATGAAACTTAATGAGATGGTATATATATATGGAAATATATATGTAAAGTGCTTAGCACAAGAGTCTGGAGGATTACAGTAGGCACTCAAGAAATGGGAGTAATTATTATTATCATTATAGTATATGAAGAGTCTAAAACAGATAGTACTATATGCAAATGACAGAAGTGATTAAACACAAACCGCCAGTGTCTGTTGTTGATGGAGTTGGATGAGAGAATGGCTAACGGTAATAGACAGTGAGTGTTACCAAGCTACTAAATGGCCAATACATTCAAATCCCACTTTAGAAAGGAATAAAAAGGGAGGGGAGATCTGAAACCCAGACCCCCAACTGCCACAAGGTGAGTGCCATAATTTCCATAACCATTTCCTGAAGCCACTCCTATTCCAAAAAGAGAAAACATTTGCGAGACTAAAACTTTGTAATTAAGACGCTAAGCCAAAAGAGGGTGTCATCATACATGTCATAAGTACGCTTTTGAAGAATTTGCTATGTCCCCTCAAGGACACCAAATCCTCTACTGAGGTTGGCTCCTTCTATCCTGACAGCCGCCCAAGAGTAAGTCTTGGTTTTATCTCCAGTTCTGACCCGGGGTATTGAGGACCGAGCGATTAAGATGTTGAGCCATGCTGTACACCTCATAGACAGTGGAACCAGGAATACCCAGGGCACCCTCATCGTAAAGTCCCTGTAATGAGGGCAAAGCCAGTGGAGAGCTGGTTTCCTGAACTATGCCATCTAGATGTTGTCACCAGCTTGTTAAAAAAAAAAAAAAAAAAAAAAA
>NW_027532002.1:2621034-2754724 GCF_008692635.1 Crocuta crocuta | reverse complement strand
AAGGAAGGTGGTCAAGAGAATGAGAAGACAAGCCACAGAGAAGATATTTGCAAAAAACCCATCTGATAAAGGCCTATTAATCAAAATATACAAAGAACTCTTACGAGTCAATGGTACGAAAACAGCCTGACCTTTAAAATGGACAAAAGATGGGAACAGACAGTTCACTAAAGAAGATACACAGATGGTAAGTAAGCATATGAAAAGATGCCCCACATCATACGTCATTAGGGACTTGCAGATTAAAACAACCACGAGTTACCAAGGCACACTTTTAAGAATGGCCAAAATCTGGAACAGTGACAACAGCAAGTGGTGGTGAGGATGTGGAACATGTTACAGGCACTCTCATTCATTGCTGGTGGGGATGCAAAATGATACAACCACTTTGGAAGACAGTGTAGCAGTTTTCTTACAGAACCAAACATACTCTTCACCGCACAATCCAGCAGTTGCACTCCTTGGTATTTACTGAAAGGAGTTGAAAATGTACATCCACACAAAAACTTGCATCTGGATTATTGTAACAGCTTTATTCATATTGCCCAAACTTGGAAGCAACAAACGTGTCCTTCAGAAGGTAAATAAACTGCGGTAAATCCATACAATGGAATATTATTATGCTAACAAGAAAGGAGTTATCAATGAAAAGACACTGAGGAAGCTTAAATGCATATTACTAAATTAAAGGAGCTAATCTGAAAAGGCTACACACTGTGTGACTCCAACTCTATGACATTCTGGAAAAGATAAAACTATTCTAAAACTATTCTTTTTCAAAATTGAACTGAAAACAGTACAAAGATCAGTGGTTGCCAGGAGTTAGGGGAAAAGGAGGGATGAATAGAACAGAGGGCAGAGGATTTATACGGCAGTGAAACTATTCTGTACATCATTGCAGTAGTGGATACATGTCACCATAAACGTTTGTCAAAACCCAGGGATTATGTAACATCCAGAGTGAACCCTAATGTAAACTATGAACTTTGGGGGATAACATAACAATTTGTCGATGTAGGTTCATCGGTTGGTAACCAGTGCAGGGTTCTGGTGCAAGATGCTGCTATTTGGGGAGGTTTGATGTGAGACACAGGTAGCGGGTATCTGGAAACTCTGTACCTTCCTCTCAATTTTGCTATGAACTTAAAACTGATCTAAAAAAATGAAATCTGGGGTTTTTTTTAAAAGAAAGGAAGTGGAGACTGAACTTCAAATATATGTACAGTGTTTTTACAATTCATTGATGAATAGTAATCTCCAAGGGGGTAAGAATCATGTGTATCCTGTTTGCTTTATTCTTAACTTATTTTGAAATAATAATAAACTCAAAGGAAGTTGCAGAGGCAGTAGAGAGAGAGATCTTCTGCACCTTTCATCTAGTTTCCCCAAGGTTTTTTGCATAATGTTTTGCACAACTTTAATACAATATCAAAACAGGAAACTCATGTGGATAAAATGTATATGTGTTCCTATGCAGATCCGTGTAACCACAACTATGTTAGGTACCTTGTTCAAGTGCTAAGGTACTCAATAATACTCTGAAGTAACCCGGTGAATGAACAAATAAGCAAGAAGTTGAATAGATGCCTGAATCTATGACATAAATGAATAGCACATATTCTCAGCCAATCTCAAAAATCATTTTATTTTTATATTTATAAAATCTGGATCTGAGAATTGCTTATAAATCCATGGATTGGGAGCCCACGCTCACACTATTGAAGAGTCATTCATGCCTTTTATTTCAAGATGGCCAACTGAGCCTCCATGAGCCTACTTGCCCTCCCCAGAAACATTCTTGTTGAAATAATATAATAAAAATTTCCTGAAGACAAGAAAGAGTGCTGTTCATGTGGGGAAAAAAACAAAAAACAAACAAACAAAAAAACCCAATAAAACAAAAAGGCAAAACAAACAAGCAACAACAATGAAAAATCTTTCTTACCGGATTCAAAACAGGTGACAGGGAAAGCCAGCACGTGAGAAAACAGGAGCTAATAAGTGGAAGGGATACCAATCAACAGTCCATTCTCAATCCCAGAACTCAGAAAAGCGAGAGCTACAAATAAAAGATATTCTGGGTAGAAGTCATGACAGAGAAGTGCCAGACCCAGTCACAGAGCAACGGATCATGGTGACCTCCCAGTGCATACTGGAGGCGGACTGCATTGGGCTGGGGGTGTAGGAGTGGGGTGCTCATGGCAGAGCCACTTCTTCCCTGGGGTGGCCATGCTAAACAGGGTGATGGGGCAGTGCCTCAGTCCCTGACAACGCTCAAAAGCTCTGTAGGGGAAGCTGGTACTTTTGTCTTAGTTTCTAAAAATAAGTGGATCTTGATCTGGCCAAAAGGAACTAGAGAAAATTCCCCCTCAATCTTTGTCCACTGACCTAAGCTTTTTCAGAGGCTGTCCAAGTATTTATACAAGTGTGACATCGTCTGTGAAAGAAATAAACTCAGCTCCAAGGCTGGTGTTAGGGAAAAGCCTCAGGAAGAACTCCTCTGCTGGGTTGAGACCATGGCAGCTACACGCAATGAGTGTCTTCTCACAGGAAGCCCACTGGTCTGGAGACTATGGGGACTCACCACTGTCTCTGTGGGCCTCTTCTTAGGGTGAGAGGCAAATAGGAGCAAAGAGAGAACATAAAATGTCTGTAAATTCATCATTACAGTCCCCTTTGTTTAGAAAACATTTTGTTTGCTTTCGATGTTGGTGTTAAACGCAAGGGAGAAACTTATTCCTCTGCCCCCCAAGAGAAAAATAAATGGTGAGATTCCATTTCACTGTGCCCACTGTTTCTGACCTGAGGAAATTGATCAGGGTATCTAGGCACCTCCCATCAACCCTTTGCAAGAACTGTCACCTATCTGGCCCGTTAAAGGGTCAGCTCTAAAACCTTCTAGGCACACCTTCCTCCCCCAGGGCCTCTGCTATGTGAGAATTCTATCCTGCTGAGGGCTATGGAAGTCCAGGTGATCTCTCAAGGCTGCTTAATCTTACACTTAAGAGAAATAAAGAAGCAAAACCTATTGACTGATCCCCGCTTCTTTGTTTCCTGAAATTTCCATCTTCTTGTGAATAAGAGTCAAAATACGTTCGATCCCCGAGAAGGGATGTATCCCTGAACTTTGCAAGATTTAAACATCTTGAAAAAATACACTAGCCTCTGATAGAAAAATCAATGATCACATACAGAGATTCTGCAGTTCAAAAGGAAACTCTCTAAGGAATTTAGCTAATGCAATCTAGTAAGAAAACAACATAATAAAAGATGTAAGTGGAAAAAATGAGCGAATTATCAGTTTGCAAATGATGTGGCTGTCTAAGATGAAAATGCAAGATTGTTTGGAAACCTATGGGGCCTAATAAGAGATTTAATTAAACTAGCTGATTATAAAACCAACTATAAAAAGCAATTAGCTTTCCTATATACTAACAATAACCTATTAGAAAATATAATAAAAAAAACCCTGCCGGTTACATTTTCCTAGAACAATCCAAACATGAAGTGCATGTGAATATGCTTCAAAATAAATGTAGTGACTTATAGGAAGACTTAACTAAGTGACATCTGAAAAATTTAATAATTGAAAATCCATTCATTGTTTCTGGTCAGAAGTCACCACCTTCTAAAGACTCCAGTTATCCCCAAACTGAAATTTTAGTTTCATGCAATTCAGATGAAGACTTCAACTGGATTTTTAATTTAAAACTAGCAGATATCATTTTTAAGTTTATTTTTTAATTTTTTTAGAGAGAAAGAGTGAAAGAGAGAGAGTGCAAGTGAGGGAGGGGCAGAGAGAGGGGGAACTAGCAGATATTATTTTAAAGCACAACATGAAACATATACTTTTGATATTTTCCAAGAAGATTTCTTTTTTTAATGTTTATTTATTTATTTTTGAGAGAGAGAGAGAGAGGGAGAGAATGAGCATTGGAGGGACAGAAAGAGAAGAAAGAGAATCCCAAGCAGGCTCCACGCCTACAGCAAAGAGCCTGACATGGGGCTCCATCTCACAAACTAAGAGATCGTGACCTGAGCCAAAATCAAGAGTTGGAAGCTTAATCGACTGAACCACTCAGGCACCCCCCAAGGAGTTTTCTAAAAGGAAAACAATGAGTAATATGTAGCTGCCCATCTTCAAACAAGTCTGTGTTGGCTTAAGATTTGAAAGTGAAGAACCAGAATGAAAGGCCAGAAACAAATCAAATATCCATAAGACTTGAAGATGTAAGCAAAATGCTTTTGAAATGAATGGGGGGCAAGGGGAAGATGACTGAATAAATAGTGGCAGGACCATGTACTGCGACTGATTGACACTCCTGCTTCCCAGCACATACTTAACTCTGTGCTGCCTTCAGCCCTTTGGGATTGCTCTTCCCTCTGCCTTGAACAGTCTTCCACCAAAGCTATTCCTGGTCTTTGATCAGTGTTCCCTCCTGAGCAAGGTCTTGGCCTTCCTAAGATAGCACAATGCACGGGGGGTTTGAGGGATCTTCAGGCTGATCAATGTAAAAGGTATGACCAGTGATGCACACAAGCTTTATTTAAGGGGTACTTCGACAAGTTTGTGTGCGAGGAAGCTCTTCACATCGGCATGATCTAGAGGCTATGATGCAAGGTCACTGCTCAGAAGGAGAGGAGGGCAAGCAGGAAATAGGATCAGACAGAGGTTTATGTGTCCAGATGATGCCACTCAATGGCACCAGAGAGCTCCAAAGGTGACAGTGTCAGCTTGAGGTCTATACAGCCCCAGAGATTATCTTATCTGTGGCTAGCAGATGTTGGACAGTTTCAGGGTATACAAAGCAGGCAGGACTTCAACCGCTAAAAGTCCATTTATTGGAGCCATATTTAAAATAATTGGGTGTAAAGTTTTGAATTTGGTGCCAGTGAGCTTTTGAGCTAACATATCTCAGCGTGCTGTAAAGAAATAAGCAACGTAGGAGCCAATAGAGAGAGGCCATCTCTGGCTTATTTATATAAGACATTCCCAACCCATTCTCTATTTCCTTATCCTTTCATATTTTGTTAACGCTTCTCACTCTGTAACACTATAATCTATATTTACTTGGGTTTTGTGTTTATTATCTTTTTTTCATTAAAATATTAACTCTATGAAGACAGGAACTGTATCATCTTTATTCACAGCTGTTTACTCAGTGTCAAAAACAATTGAGTGCAGGGGTGCCTGGGTGGCTCAGCCAGTTAAGTGTCCAACCTGGGCTTAGGTCATGATCTTGCGGTTCCTGGGTTTGAGCCCCATGTAGGGCTCTGTGCTGACAGCTCAGAGCCTGGAGCCTGCTTCAGATTCAGTGTCTCCCTCTCTCTCTGCCCCTCTTCCTGCTCACACTCTGTCTCTCTCTCAGAAATAAATGAACATTAAAAAAAAGTCATTGAGTGCCTGAACATAATAGTAGGTCAAAAAGTATTTGCTGGAGGAAGGAAGAGAGGAAGAGAAGAAAAGGAAGGAGATATACTTAAGTAAGCAACAAGTAAGTTAAAGACTCCAATATAAACATGAAATTGTTTTTAGGAAAAATATTTTAATAATTAGGGTGAGGAGGGATTTTTCTAACTGTGAAATCAAGGTAGAAATTATTAAGAAACAATAACAGATTTGACTAAAATATATAAAACAAAATTTAAACTCTAAAGGGAAAATTTTTAAAATAAAATTATGAACTAATTAAATATTTACAATATGAGTAGTATCTGAAAGCTGATAACAGTTAATTCACTTACCAAATAAAGGCTTATGACAAATCAATAAGAAGATAAATACTTAATATAAAGAAATAAGCACAAATATGTGAACAGATAAAACACAAAAAGGAAATGCAATTTACCACTAAGCCTATTTTAAATGTTAAATGTTGCCACTAAGTAAATAAACGCAAGTAAGAATAACAATGACCTGCCACATTTTCCTATTAAGAAAGGAAAGTAGGTTTCAAGAAATTGGTAAGGCATCAGGCCATTTCTTCTTAATAAAATCTGAAACGGCATCAACAAAATGTTAGCAAGTATTTATTTCTAGGTCATATTTAGCTTTGGGGCACTTTCTAATTTTTTTAGAAATGCATACTACTCATATAATAGAAAAACTTAATTATACATAAAAAATATACAGCTATGATAAACCTTGGCTCCTAGGATGGGCCAATCCTGAAAAAGATGTCTCAGTACTGAGAATTGCCTAGGTCTGTTGCACCTGTCAGTAGCATGGAGGAGAGTGTGATTTTTTTTCTCTGCTTTGGATGAGGGCCAGGGGATGAGGGTTAATACTGCACAGACGGATCTTAAAGTCCCACTAGAGGTTTCCAGGTGGTCAGTGGGGGAAGGGAATATAGGCAGAAGAATAGAATGTGCAAAAAGAGAGAGTCACAAGACAAGAACATGTTGGCTTCTCACTCTCCAGAATTCACAAGTGCCACCAAAAGTTTATCGTGTGCAGGGTTCAGGTCGAAGTTCACCTCACAGGTTATGGGTAACAGACAGAGTCCTTGATGAAATTTGCAAAGCAATTGTCAGGAAAAAAGAGCGTGTTTCTCTAACCTCTCCCCTTGGCAAGTGCTGGGGTTGGTCTCCTATACCTCTCAGGAAAGAGATCCAGCTTCTCTAGATATTCACCTCTTATTTATCAAGGGATAGGGCAAGGTCTTCAGTGGTGGGGAAGGGAATGGTGGTGGCAAGGAAAGGACTGAGCACTAGGCAGGGTTGTTTAGATGTCAGTTGTTTACACTGGTAGTTTAAGAAAGCCAGCTGCCTGTTTGAAACTCAAGAAGTTGAGTGCAAGTGTGGCTCCATCTCCTGACATGGGAAAAACCCATTGCCTCCATTGGCTCATCATCCGAGCAACTTAGTGAGCATTCCCAGGTTGCTTTTAGACTCTTCTGTTTATCCATATCAGAATCCTAGCGTGGCTTTTGGACTACTGGGGTACCCATAGCAGAGGTCCATGATGTTTTAGAAATTTTAATTTTACTGAGACTGGATCTGACTCATCCACAGTTTAAGATTACTGTGCAAAGTACATCACTAAATTAGTGAATGAGACTAGCTAACCACTCAGAAGGCACATCTCTACTAACATCTTTTTTGCGTACTTATTCACAAATACACATGCACACTTTTACAATGAGGCTGTTATTTTGTAAAAAGTGGGTACAAAAAAGGTGTCAACTGCCAATTCTTGTTGTGGGCGTAAAGACTGAGAGATTATTAGTTCTTGGACAGAAGAAAAGAAGTTGTGGATATATCATAAAGAAATGTTAACTCATCTATTTTTTAAAGTTTGAATGATAATGAGTATAGCATTTAGAAAGAAGTAAAGGTGATTCAGGAATCTGTTTTAATGATTGCCTGAACCAATTCAAAAATTGCTCATCCAGTTAGAGATACAATGAACAAATGATCAAATGGTGGTGAACGTACAGTGTTAGCAGGTGTCTAACTCATTACAGGAATCCATGCACAGCAAAAGTACCATTACGGCTTTGATCACATATGCTGAAAAATAAAAGTTGGTTGGGAATTTTAGGAAGTATGTTTTCCTGTGCAGAATTTAGATAACAGGGTTTTGTGAGGAGAGGGCTTCTTAATTCCACCTCTCTACAAATGTGGATTCTACCGCAGTGCAAAACCCATTCATCATTCTTGACCAGTGTTACTATAGAGATGTAATGCAACATTGTGTGGAGGTTATTTTCATGATCAAATGTACTGTTATTGCTATTTAAATTACCTTAGTTCTGCATTTATGGAGCCATGGAAGTCACAATTTTTTTAGTTATAGTATACCATACTCTATGGAAAGAAATTATATGACATCCAAGAAAATAGAGTGTCACAACTGCCTTGAGATATTTCTCTTTTGGATACCAAAGACTGCTTTGGTATTCCCATCAGGTAAACTGGGAAGGGAACAGCGTAGGTGTTGATATGGAGGAGAGCAAGGTGAGTGGCCAACTGTGAGGTTGTGTTTACAGCAATGCACTTAGGTTAGCATCACAGGAGGGTCATAATCATGAGAGTGACAGCATCGGATAGGTTCCCCTTGAAACCAGTTCCCTCAAAAGATTTCCTGGGAAGTCGTGTGGAAGACAGATTGGGAAAGAACCAGACTGGGAGAGTCAAGGTGACAATTTAGGAGGATATTTTCATAATCCTAAAAAGATGATAAGGATCTCAAGTTAGCCTCTAGTCCAGCAGTTCTCAACCCTGGCTGGATATTAGAGTCAGTTGGGGAGCTTCGAAAACTGCAGATTCCTGAATACCATTCCAGATCAATTACATCAGAATCTCTAGGAGTGACACTGGGCACCAATATTCTTTAAAGTTCCCCAGATAATTCTATTGCAAGATGAGAGTTGAAAATGCCACTGCAAACCATCAATGGCAATAGATGTGGATGTTTTCAAAAAAACATTCAGGAGTTAGAAGTTGATGATGACTGATAGAGGATCAGAAGTATGTAATTTCAAGGTGTAGGTCTTAGACAGCTTGGAAGATGGGGTGGCACTTATTAAGATGGGAAATATGGAGGACCTTCTCAGAGCTAGACACATTTCAAACTTTGAATATACTTAAAAACCTAGCCTTTTCTACAAACCTACAGCAGCAAAGAAAGCCTCTAATATTTGAAAAATATTTCTTTCAAATTGGCTGGCTCATGTTAGGAGAATGCTATCCTCTCAAAAGCCACAAGAAAAAAATGGCTTGACTATAGATGCCTGCTCTCAAGGGAGATCTAGATAGTGAAACAGCAACATTTCATTATGAAGATTTTGATCCTCTCTGAGATTAGATTTATCATTCCTTTAAGATTGAGGGGGAGTGTCCCCTCAGAGGACAGTGTTTCTCAGCAAATTGGTTTAAATGGCCAGGGAGGTGCATAGCAATTATTAGATTTCAGTCTTCTTGAAAACCAATGTCCGCCTGTAAGTATGTTCTCTTTCATCTCTTGTTGGCATTACCTGTTTTCTCTTACTGTTCTCTCCCTCATTTAATGGTTGTATTTTCCTCTTAGGCAGGATCTCTGCACAAAGGACCCCAGAGGCACAAGGCTTATATTATCCTTAAAGCCAGTAGTTAATTACTGTGGCCATGGGAGAACTCCTCTGACTGGCCATTTCTGGGTCATGACTCCATTCTTGGTGGAGGAATGGAGTTAACACCACCTAAATCATGTGTGTTGGGACCTGGTTGGGGAAAGGATAAATGAGAGTCTGTCATCAGCAGAAATATATGCAGGGCGAGCAAAAACAACAGGCGACCAGTAAAACTTCTGTGAGTCTCCAATTTTCCATTCTGTTAGGCCTCACCAGAGTCTCATGAACCCCAGGAATAGTCCGTGGATTACTATGTTCCCTCCCCAGTCTCCATGCATAGCTACAGCCATGCTTTATGGGGGGGTGGGGGTGGGAGCGGTTTGAAGGTTTCAGAGAAAATACCACTCTGGAAGAAAGAGCTAAAATGAAGGCCAACTTGTGCCATTCACAACAGGGCTGTCCCTCTTGTTCCTTATCCCAGAGCCCTGTTCCTCTTTTCTATTTTGCTGACTTTGATAAATGAGTAAATGAATGAATAAATAGATGAATGAATGAATGAATATATATATATATATACATATATATATACATATATATATTTGGGTCCTACACATATCATTCCCTATAAATGCCATGCCAGCCTCCCTTCTTTCCTCCAAAAAATAAATTGGGTGATTATTGGAGTAGAAGAGCTGATAAAAAATGAGAGTTCTTCACCTCAGGCTCTAGAGAAAACAAAACAGATATCTTGTGAAAAGTAATGCTTAATGAGTTAATTTCCAAAAGCCTGAAACACAGTCTTAAAAATGTTCTTTTTAAAAAAATAGTAGTGAACGTTTTGATAATCTACCCTGGGGAAGTCATCTAAAACTGCTGATGAGGCTTTTTGCAAAGAGATTTTTATCACAGGGCTATTTATAACAGCGGAAAATCGTAAACAACTTAAATGCCCAACATTGAAGGAACGGTTAAATAACATATGCTACATTCCTCAAAGAATATAACGTACCATTAAAAATAATGTTAATAATAAATTTGTAATAGTAAAAAAAAATCTCATAAAGTAAATGAAAAGCAAGAAAGAGGACTATATACGCACAATGGACCTCAGCTATATAAAGTAAAGCCTTGCATAGAAAAAAGAATGTGGAAAACTGTTGGTGGTAGTGATGATAAGACATATGATCTACCTTCTCTCCAAACTTTCTACTTTTCTTTAGCTTCCATATTTATGGTAAACACAACTGACGTTCAGTTCTCAGACATCTTGATTGACCTGTCAGCAGAATTTGACATAGCTAATCACTCCCTGCTCCCTGAAGTACTTCCCAAACTTGCCTTCCAGAACATCAAACTCTCCTGATTTTTATCCCACCCCACTGGTTCCTTCTTCCCGGTCTCCTTACCCTGTTTCACACCTTCTCCCTGATCAGTTGGTTTTGGGTGTCATAGAACTTGGTCCTCAGACCTTTACACTTCCCTAGCCACACTCACATCTTGAGTGATCATAGAGCAGCATGACTTTATGCATCACTATATGCCAATAACTCCCATTTATATCTACAGACTAGACCTCAGTCCTAAATTCTAGACTTGAATATATGTCCCTACTAGACATTGCCACAAAAAGATGTCTCCAACAATCCATGCCCAGAGTGGAATTCCTGATCCTCTCTCCCTAAACCTACTTCACTTGGATCCTTTCCCAGCTGTATCAGTCTGGATTTTGTCAATAAATGAAAGTCACTCTAGGTATTATAGGAATAAAGAAATATAGTAGTTAAATGGGTGCTTTCTCAAATGTTAATAGAGTTGGAGGAAGGAAGACCAAGAAGCCAGATGGTCGGGGCACCTGGTGGCTCAGTCGGTTAAGTGTCTGACTCTTGATTTTAGCTCAGGTCATGATCTCACCTTTTGTGGCACTGAACAGGCTCTGCACTGATAGTGTGGAGCCTGCTAGGGATTCTCTCTCCCTCTCTCTCCCCAACTTGCGCTATCTCTCTCTCTCAAAATAAATAAATAAACGTGAAAAAAATTAAGAAAAGAATCCAGGTGGTCAAGGAAGCCAGTGGTTCTCAAATATTCTCTTGAGTACTGCAGCAGTTCTCAAGTTCTATGGCAGAGCTCCCATCAACTGTCTCAACTGCAGAAGCAAAACAGCCTCTTCCAAAAGCTTGAGAAGCCACTGTCAGACTTGCAGCTGCCTATGCATATGGTTTCTATGGCCTCCTGACAGAATGGTCTCTCCTCTTTGGGCTCTCAAATTTCTCATTGAAAAACTATAACCTGAAACAACATGGGGAAGAAGAATCTAGAAAATGTGGTTCCTAGAAAGCGTGAGATCTAGCAAATGTGGCACCGTTTCAGTTGATGGCAATGCCATTCTTAGAGCTACTCAGAACAAAAACCTCAGAGATATATTGACTCTTCCTTTCACACTCAATTTCTAGTCTATCAGGAAATTCAGTTGTCTCAACCTTCAAATATATCCAGTAATGGCCACTGGAGTGTAAGCTTCTTTAGAGGAAGATTTTTATCTATTTTATTCACTATATTTAGAAGAGTGTCTGGCACAAAGTGGGCCATTTAATAAATATTTGTTGAGTCAATGACTAGTGATACTACACCAGTTCTCTTTTGGTTACTATTTGCATGGATTTTCCCCCATTCTTTTACTTTCATTTTATTTGTGTCTTTGAATCTAAAGTGTCTTTTAAACAGCATATAGCTGGATAATGATTTTTATCACTTCTCTACCTTTTGATTAGACAGTTTAATCCACTTACGTCTAGAGTAATTACTGACAAGGGAAGTCTTACTTCTGCTATTTTGCTATTTGTTTTTTGTTTATACCTTTCTTGTTCCTGTGCTTAGAGGGAGCTGCCAGACAAGTCAAAACATACAACCACAGCTCTTTGAGAATGAGATTTGTATTGCTTCCTGTGGCCTTAGCAACCTGCAGCAGGAATGCAGTGTCCTTTTGGCCATTGCTGATCTGGGGACTAGGGTATGGGAAGCAGGTGGTGTGAAATGCTGTAGCTCTCTCTTATCACAATGCAGCACATTCTTAGTCTTTCCCCTGGTTGTTGTTAAGTTTTTTACTATATTTCAAAGTTCTTTGAAAGTGGATTCTGAGAGTTTCTGCTTGCTTATTAGTTTCTGAAATGACAGAACCAGGGAGTTCCTTGCTCTGCCATTTTCAGTAATACCACTGAAATTTTTTTCTAGCTTCCTAAGTTACTTAGATAATTTACTTTCATACTTTCTTCTTTTCTAGTACAGGCACTTAGAGATTAAAAGTATTTCTCAAAGATGCTTGAACTTCCTCTCAGAAGTTCTGACAAATACTGTTTTCATTTCTATCTCATGATTAATTAATCTATGATTTTTATTATGATTTCTTGTTGGGCAAATTGTTATTTAGAAGTATGTTTTTTAATTTTCAACTGTACCAGGTTTCTCTAGTTGCATCCTTGTGATTGTTAGCTTAATGTCTTGTATGTTTTGGATATATTGAAATGGGATGAAATGACACATGGTCTAATGCATAACAGTTTTATAATGTGCTATGTGTCTTTGAAAATATGTGTTCTCTAGATTTGAGGGACATTACTTATATATTTATATCAGGTCAAGCTTGTTTATTGTATAATTCAAATCTTTTCTATTCTTAGTGATTTTTTAAATCTACTTGATCTATAAATAACTAAAAGAAGTTGCTAAAATCTGCAGGTGTGTTGGTAGATTTGTCTAGTTCTCCCTATCGTTCTATTATTTTTTACTTCATTTATTCTAACAGGTTTAGAATTCCTACATCTTCCCAATGAATTAAACTTTTAATCAATATTCAGTAAGTCTCTTTATCTTCGGTAAAGTTGTTAGCTTTTAAGATTTTATCTTGTATTGATGTAGTCATAGCATCTTTGTTTTAGTTACTCTTTCTCTGATGTATTCTTTTTTAAAAAACATTTTGTGTTTTGGGGGGTGCATGGCTGCCTCAGTCAGAAGAGCATGCAACTCTTGATCTCAGGATTGTGAGTGTGAGGGGTACCTGGGTGGCTCAGTCAGTTAAGCATCCGACTTTGGCTCAGATCATGATCTCATGGTTCGTGGGTTCAAGCCCCGTGTTAGGCTCTGTGCTGACAGCCAGCTCAGAGCCTGGAGCTGCTTCAGAGTCTGTGTCTCCCTCTCTCTCTGACCCTCCCCTGTTCATGCTGTCTCTCTCTCTCTCTCTCTCTCTCACAGAAATAAATATAACATTAAAAAAAAGGATTGTGAATTCGAGCCCCAAGTTGTGTGTAGAGATTACTTAAGTAAATAAAACTTTAAAAACACACATTTTGTGTTTTTCTGTTTAGGTGCTTCCTTTTTCTTCTTTCGTAGAGCAAGTATTCATGTGCCTAGTCTTGTGGGCACCTTGACTGCCTGCCACAAAGGTAGTAGACTTTAGGTGAGAAGATAGGGAGAGCAGAGGAGGCAGGAAGGAGTCCTGAGACTGGGTGATTCTCCTGGAACCTGGCAAGGCTTTAACAAATGTTGGTGGGATCACCAAAGTGAACGTTTGTGGCCAGGTTTTCTTCCTAGTGTTGGTCTTGGACTCAGATATAAGTCTCCTCATGACTCTTTTGTGTTAGAAACTCTGGGAGTTCCATTAAGAAACCCCGATCCCCTAGGTCTTCTGTTCATAATAGACACTCCATGGTTTGTGATTCAGGACAACATACATGATTCCCTCATCCTAAATCTGCAATGCTGTCTGAAAATGGTGTGAGATATTTCAAACCCAGACTTTGTCAGTTTCCCTGTATCTGAAGACTGGTGCCCTTCAGTTACAGAAAATTCATAGCCACTGTCTCTTTGAATAATGCCTCTTTTCCTTTCTCTTTATCATCTTCTGGAACTCCAATGAGATTGGCGTTGGACTTTCTCATTCTATTCCCTGCATGTTTTAACTCCTCTTTGATCTGCCTCCCTGTCTCTATTGACTTCAGGGTGATTTCTTCAGCCCTATCTTCAAGCCTACAGTTCTCTATTCATCTGCCAGTCTTCTATTCAGCATGTTTACTGAGATTTCAATTTTAATTATTACATAATTTCTCTTCATTTCTAAAAGTTCTATTTTGTTCTTCTTTTATTATATCTGCTCTGTTAGAGTTGCCTTTTAATCTTATCAAATTTATAACCCCCTGCTTTATTTTAACACAGTTTTAATGGTTATATAATATTGTTTAGTTGATAATTTCCGATATAGGAAACTTCTGTACACCTGTTTTCTGAGTGTGCACAGATGTTTATGTTTGCACAGAGGAATTTTCCAAAGGCCATAGGACAGTCGTGAGAGACTAAACAGAGTAAAAAAGTCAAATAAAGTCTTAGTATTATTATGAAGATCATTTTGTTTTGACCTGATAGGCCGAGGACTCAGGGACCCTTAGGGGCCCTCAGATCACACTTTAAGAATTGCTTTCCCAAAGCATTCATTGCTTTAGTGAATTGTTTTTCTCCTGTGCATCCAGGATTACCCTGAGGAATTGCCTTGAGCAACTTTAGGAAGGTATCCACCTCGGGAACACTGAGAAAATGAAAACTCCAATCATGTTCCTTAGGGCTTAATTTTCTCTGGAACTCTATTTGAGAATGACTGCAAGCAAGTCTTTAAAAAATTGAATGTAACCGTATGATGTTTCTGCTCCTCAACCGATGTGTTCTTCCCCCTCTCCTCTTTAGCATTTCTATCACTACATAATCCTCCATTTGGACAACTGTATCATGAGGCTTTTACTGCCATAACGAAGGTTTATTAAAGGAACATGAAAACAAAATAGTCTACTTCTTGGCTTTTGCATTTCAAGTGATTTGGAAGAAAAGCTGAAAAGCTAGACTACCTGGATCCAGCAATGGGAAAGGACGAGGAAGCACGTACAGGAATCAAGAGCCAGGACATCAGGGCATTGCTGAGCAGGAGTCCGTGAGCTGTGAGCCACTCCGGGGCAAATATTAGGGGGCTCTGGGAGGGGGACCACGAGTCAGAGAGATTCAAGAGCAAAGGGATCTGTGACCCACTTTCTTCAGACGTAGTCCAGGGAGCCAGTGAGGCACTGGGCCCTCCACCCCCACAACCAAGCACTGAAAGTGAGAAGAAATGTCTGTGTGGGTGTGTAGGCAGAGAGCCTTAAATAGCCACATGCAGTCTGCAGGACCACCCTGTATCCCGGTGCAGGGACAGAGGAATGTATTCTGAGCGAGCAAGAGAAGGGAGAGCCGGTGGCCTAAAGGGATCGTGGGATTGGAACAAGGCAGGTGTCACTTTTATCTGCTGACAACCTAAAGCAAGATGGGATTGAGGACTTAGTAGATATCAGCAAGTATAAGGTAAGACACCTAGGACCAGACACTATGCACGCACGCAGACTCCCCCAACCCATCCCCCCTCCCACACATACATGACTTAATACTGCAGAAATGTTCTAGAACTTAAAGAGGACTGCAGAGACAGGGCAGAGTAAACACTTAATTGACTGCAATTAAGTTTTCGACATCCAGCAGAGTAGGAGTTCACACTAGCAATTAATTTCAGGTTTAGGAGATGAAGAATGTTATTCTTCTTGTACACTACAAACAGAAGTGTAACAAATACTCGGATCCCAGGATGCCTCAGTTGCGGTGACAGGTGGGAGGAGGTGGAGAGGGGAAGGAGGGAAGGCATGTGGGTACCGAGGCCTGGCTGCATCCCTTCTTATGGGGGCTGCATCACAAATGAGGCTCATCGTGGCTCTGGGCATGTTTACTACTCAGCAAGGCCCTCAGCCAGAGAACATAATTGATGTGCAGAGAGCTGGGCTGTTGCAGGCTCATGGTGCAAGGGCCTCTAATTCAGAGAAAAAAGAATCGGGCCTCTGCCAGTCAGGTACCTTTTATGCTTTCATGTGGGCATCAGTCAGGCCCTGGTTTCCGTCTGACAAACCAGGAAAAATAAAACTGTCAGAATCCAGGCACGCTCTTTATTGGGACTGTTAGCTTGGTAATGGAAGGGAATGTTATTGCTCTAAGCATTTGCATAATATCTATTGATCAAGCCTCCTCCTCACTCCTATTCTTCATGCTGGGTTCTGGCAGTGGGGGAGGACTGTTTGGTTCTCACATCACATTCTTCACGCTCAGGCCCGGGGCACAGTCAGTAACACAGTTCAAGAATAGGGCTGGAAGTGCCCGGTATGACCAAAAGAGGCAGCCTCAGGATGAGGCAGCAGTGTGAGGTAGCTGGGCTTTATTTACAGCTCTGCCCCCACCGTGCTGTGTGACCTTGGGCAAGCTGCCAGCCCATTCTGTTCCTGTCTGCATTCCATACTGCCTGGAATCCCTCCATTAAAGAGTCCCTCCTGGGCCAAGGTTTGACGCCCCCATTAAAATGAAAGTACCGTGGAGAGCATAAGTGGCTTCAACCATTAGCCCTGGAGAATTAGCTGTCAGTTAGATTTGTTCACAACGGGGAGCCCTTTGGTTTTGGTGGGCTGAAGTGGGGGCCAGAGTGGGGAAGAAGAGTAGCTGGGGTGTTGGGACTTTCTTGCGTGGGCGTAGGGTGGGTGGGTGACATAGAGAAGAGTCCTCGTGAGTCATTATGGAATCAGAGACACAGGTCCGGGAGATACAGCTTGGGTCGTTGCATCCATCTCCCCACTGTGCCTGAATCCTTGTCAAATGGACAGAGGCTTTTCACATAATCCCCTCTAATAATGGGGATAAGCTACTGCAAAACTCCAAGATATTACTGAGAAAAGGCTCTTAGCCAGCCACGTATTAGGCTCAAGTCGAATGTTTTTCCCAGGTGACAGCCCTTAAAGGAATGCGTGACAGGCACGCATTAAGGTCAAGAGTGTGACCTTGAAACTTCTTCTAGGTAAATAATGTCCCATCCGTCCCCTGCACTGTGTGCAACCCCAACAAAGCTCCGCCCCCTTGTGGCCAGTCTCAGCCTGATGCCGTGCTCCAAAGAAACGTCCAACTTCAGTCTTAAGGAAACCTCTCTGATGCAATGGCATTTATCCGTGGGGATAAGTTGCAAGACACCCAGAAAAGTGTCTTAAAATTCCTCTCTACGAGTCCGTTTACCTCTCCCAAAGTGTCCATCAGCTCCTCCAAATCTCTTTCATCGTCTGACTCCTAGGCTCTCTCTTCCCAAAATGTCCTCCCAATCCTGCTAAGGAAAGAGGCAAGGGGAGAGAAAGGGAAGTAAGGAGAAGAAAGGAAGGAAACACTTACGTTATTGTTATGTTCCAAACACTTATGACATTTAATCTTGACAAAGTAAGTATGTATACTTATCTCAATTTTATAAGGTAGCCACAAAGATCCAAGATGTCTAAGGAAGTTGTTCAAGGTCGCAGAGCAATTAAGTGGCAAACAGTGGATTCAGATAGTGACTGTGTCACAGGCCAGGCCCAATTATACTCAAAATAATTCATATCCTCCTGAGAACCAGAGAGGCAAGCCCTGGGGACCCAGGCGTGGGATGTAGAATGAAGCGGAAAGTAGAGTGGTGACAAGCTGCTAATCACAGTTTGACCCTGATTATAAAAACGGCTCCAGTTGAAGTTCCGTTTCATCTCTTTAGAAGGTTTCCTTTATATTCCGAGTCTGATGAGAAGTCCGCACACTAAAAATGGAGACTTGCTGAATATGGAAAATTCAGGCCCTTAGTTAGATCTTTTAAGAAGACTCTTCCTGTGTTTGCCCTTAATCTTTTGTTTCTAACTAATTTTAGTGTCTAGAGCTTGACTAGGGGAATAAAGAAAGCTATTATGAGTCTTATCCATGAGTCTGTCACAGTCCAGTTGGAAAGACTAGTAAATGAAATGACACCCTAAGCGATGAATGGCAGTGGGTGCTTCATACTTCTGTGCCTTCGCACATGCTGCTCTCTTGCTGTGTCTAGCAAACCACTGCTTGGTCTTTGAGATACAAAGCTCCAGGGGCACCTCCGTGAAGCCTACCTTGTCCTCTGAGTTCCTACCCTAGCAGAGCTGATCTGTCACCCCATCCTTTGTACAGATATCATGCAAAAACGCGTTACATTATTTTACATGTCTCCCTTTGACACCGGAATGTGAGCAAGTTGAGGACAGGGATGGAGTTTTCTTCCTTGGGGGACGCCTAGCACATGGTATGGTATGTGATGCCTAGTGGACAGCAATCAGTACTTGCAGACTGATGATCACTTAAAGGAGAACTTAAAGGAGATGAAATGGTGCAAGTCAAAGTCCTCCTTCCAGGGGCACATGGCGGGAACTCCATGCAGAGGTGACTCTTGCAGTATGTTTTAAGGGGTGACTAACATTTGGAGCTGTTCATGCTGCCAAAAGTGCAAGAGAAAGTCACCAGCAGGGAGGGTGAGACAGAATAAAAAGTCCAGAAATGCAAGGACGCCTTCCCAGGGATTTCATGGTGGTACTGATTTCAAATATCCCTTCCCATTGTCTGACACCATCACAGTTTCAGAACGAGGGAAATGGTTCCACAGAGAAGATGGATGATATCTGGAATCACAGATTGGGCTTAGTGCTCATCAAGAATAGGCTTGCGAACAGAACTGCCCAAAGGGATTTCTAGAATTTGAAACACGAAGAAGGTAAGAGGCGACAACAACCCAACATGAAGAAGAAGGCCCAGCCATGTTGAAGCCCTTAAATTCGCTTTGATAGTTCAACAACCATTTGCAGAAATCTTGCCAGGTCCAGGAGGGTTACCCAGCCTCCGAGCTCCTTCCCAACCCCTCTGCTCTTATTCCCTTCCCCTGAGGTCTGTCTTTGTAACAGATGGTCAACATAGGGCTAGGCATATCAAAACTTGCTTTCAGGCTGGATTTTTAAGGCAGGGAATGTACTCTATACAATACTATCTATAATGATGATTACATTTTATATATATATATATTGGGCCAAACTCATAAGATGTACACCACCAAGAGAAAACCCTAATGTAAACTGCTGGCTTTGGGTGCTTATGATGGGGCAGTATTTTCCTTACTTGTAACAAATGCACCACTTTAGTGGTTGATGTTCATAATGGAGGAGGCTGTGGGTATGTGAGGGAAGGGGGTATATGGGAACTCATTGTACTTCTGCTCAATTTTGCCATGACCCTAGAACTGCTCTAAGAATAAAGATATTATAAAATAACACAAAAACTTGCTCTTAGGAAATCTAAAGATGGAAGGAAGGAAGGAAGGAAGGAAGGAAGGAAGAGAGAGAGAGAGAGAGGCAGGCACAATCTACCCATGGAGACACGTTCTGGTACATTCAGTGACTAGCTCTGGAGATTCTGTTCCACGTAACAGTTACTGCTTCTAAGGAAGGAGCTGAGTGAATAGAAGTCAAGAGTAGGTTGAAGTTGCCTTTCTCATTTTTATTTTTTATTCTTTATATTGAAATATGAAGTCTAATCCTGTGTACGCATTACCAATGTCAGTTTAATGAAAGTTCACAAACTGAATAGACCTATGTAACCAGTACCCAAATCAAGAAACAAAGCACCGCCGATTCCCTCCCTCCCCCCACCCCATCTCCTTCAGCCAACTTCTAGTCTCCACCCCTCACCTCCAGCAAGGGTAATCCCAGAAGCAGAGGGGAACGTCCCCTTACTGTACTCTTCAGATAGAGCCTTACAGTAGGCATGCATTTTATGTGTGGCTCCTTTAGCACAGCATTCTGTTCAAGAGATTTGTCAACATTGTTGCACATATTGTAGACCCTTCACACTCTTTATTGAATGGCTCCACTGTATGAATATAGCACAATTTATTTCTCCATTCTACTGGTGATGGCCATTTGGGTAATTTCCAGTTTAAAGCTATTATGAACAGTGCTGCCTTGAACACTGTGAAACATTTATTTTTATTATTTGTACTGCTTGATTTGTGTATTGTGTGCTGGTGTTACTCATTGGCATTTTCGTTGGGATCAGAAAATTAGCTTCTTCCCTGCTGACAAGGAGGCAGGGAAAAAAATACCAATAATGGTTCGTATTTACTGAATGCTCACTCAGCCAACTCTTTGCAAAACAAACAAAGAACTCTTTCCATGTATTTTCTCATTTAATCCTACAAATTGCCTGAGCTATGGATGTTTTGATTACTCCCATTTTAGATCTGGGGAAACTGACACTGACAGAGGTTAGATGATTTGCCCCAAATCATAGCGCCAGCAAGTGGAGAAGCCAAAACAAAGCAGCTCCCTGCCTCTAGAGCTTGTGCTGTCAGCCTCCATGTCTGTCCGCAGCCTCCGCTGGGCGGGGCTGGGGGCTCTGGACCCCTCACACGAGGGGAGGAGGGACTCAAATGCAGGAGTTCCAACTGGCAGCCTGGCCCACTGCAAGAGCAAGGATTGTTCTCTCTCCCTCTTTGTGTCCTCATTAATCAAATCCTATGAACATGAAAGAGAATGAGATTGAATTTTTGTTGAGATGAAAGAAAGGAATCTGTTCCCATCTGGTACCTTCGAAACTCTCCTATGTAAGCCAGCAGGGAGCCCTTCAGTGCAACCTGCCTGGCAATTTGAAAAATTCCCCCAAGAACGCTGGAAAATTTGGCAAAGTCACAAGCAATCTGGATCCACCGGCACTTGGGCATAACAGAAAGATCAGGGGGTCTAAGGTCTGCAGTAAGGGTCGGCCAGCTTTATCTAAACATTTTAGGCTTTGGGGGCCAGATGATCTCTGTCGCAGTCACTGAGCCCGCTGGTGCAGCAGGAAAGCAGCCATGGACAATATGTGAGCAAATGGGCATGGCTGCGTTCCAATAACCTTGTGGATACTGCAATCTGAATTTCATATCATTTTCATGTGCCACAAACTGTTTTCACCCTTGTAATGTTGTTCAATTATTAAAACATTTTTAAAAACCATTCTCAGTTTGAAAGCTCTGTGAAAACAACTGGCAGGGTCTAAGTACCTGGGTGGGAGTCCTGGCTCCGGTGCTTATCATTTGTGTGGCTTTCAAAACGTTACTTAAATTTTTATTGCTTCATGTCTCTCTTGGGGAAGTGAGCAGAGCAGGGACCATGCATCCAAGGCCTCCTTTGTGACCAGACATGTGCTTCATGCACTTTACTGGATTTAATCCTCATGATGACCACAGATACAGAAATTACCTTGTTGCCTTCCTTTGGACAGTTGTGGGAATGGAAAGAGATTATGTGTAAATTATGCCTGACATGGCCTCCACCATTGACGGAGGTTAGCCCTTATCACAGGCAGAAGTCTGTATGTTCAGTGGCAGTGTTTCAGCTTCTCTAAGATTCTGTGATTTTTCCGAGTGTCTACACCTTAAACTCATCATTTTATCTAATTAGAATTATTTTATTCAGTTAAAAATCTACAAAAGTCCAATGTACACTCCAAATTTCACTGAACCCAAATGTGAATGCAGACTCTCAAAGGTCACTGATTCTATTTATGTGTACAGTAGAGAGTTTGGCTCATATACACTCATACAAACACTGCGTTGAGTAAACTAATGTATGTTAAATTTTTTTTAATGTGTATTTAAAAAAATAGAGGAAAGGAAAGACAGAATGTGAGTGAGGGAGTGACAGACAGACAGGGAGACACAGAATCCAAAGCAGGCTCCAGGCCCTGAGCTGTCAGCACAGAGCCTGATGCTGGGGCTCGAAACCACAAATCATGAGATCATGACCTGAGCTGAAGTCTGGCACTTAACTGACTGGGCCACCCCGGCGCCCCTAAACTAATGTATGTTAAATGCCTTGTGCAATGCCTGGCACAAATGCGGTCAGCCAAAAATTTGTCTCCACCCTCCACCCAGACCCAGAGGACTGTTTTTTGGGAAAGGTGAGTGTCACCTAGAAAGATGAGGCCAAGGCCTTATAAGACACACTGGAACAAACAAGCTTTCTCCAAGGAAATAGGGTGGCCAGTGTCTGAGTACTTGCTCTGAAGCCCAGCCAACTCTCTTATTCCCAATCCCTTTTTCTGCCTTAATCAATCACCCACTAGGCTGGGCATTGCTTCATCTCACTCTGCTATTCTAGTGACCCAACCATGGCCCAAATCATCCAGCTTTCTTCTGATCCTGCAATTAGGTTCTGCTCCCTTCCTCTGCATGCTGGCTCCTATCTTCTGTCTCCTCCTCTAAGCTTTGGCTCCACTCCCCACTCAAGGCAGACAACTCCTTTCTGCCCTAATATATTATGCAGTTACTAGCTCAGACTCTTTTAGATAACTCTGACTTTGAACACCTCAGTTTGCCTCATAAGCCATTCTCTACTGGAGGCAGTCCTGGGGCATTTAGAATTATCACACAATCCAGGGACGCCACATTTTCTGCAACGCACAGCACAGTCTAGCTCAACAAAGAATTGCTCCTTTAAATAGCATCTTTGTCAATAAGCAATGGTTCTATCTCTGAACCTTCATCACAACTAGTATTTCTTTGTGTTCTATTCTCCCAAGTATTGGCTTGGGTTGTATTCACCTTGTGAGCCAATCCATTAATTTAATCAGTGTTTTCATAGTGGATGCCAAATGTATTAAATTAACTAGCATAAATTAACGAGCATGCGTTGTAGAAAATAACATAGATGATCTTTACTGTAGATCAAGTTTAAACAAAGCCTGAGCCTCCTATTTATCAAGTTTTTCAGAACACTATCTTCTAGAAAATTGGGTAGGAGCTCAGGATTCGGTTAGGGACTAAGATCTTAGATTATGCAGAGGCAGCCTTTAAAGATGATCTCTAGACAATGAATGGTCGTGTGTCTCTTCCTGCCCTACCTCCTGTTGCATGTTGAGTTCTTTGGGAGACAGATGCTGGAACAGAATTAAGCATGCAAAAATTGGAGGACATATAACATCTATGAAAAGAAAAGAGAAGAAGAAAGATTATAAGAGACCCATTAGAATATGATGACAACCTTACAGCTTCTGCCTGCTTACTGTAGAACTCCCATGCTCGATAGAAATGACTAGACCTTTCAACTCACCCCTTGCCCCGTCATTGGCAGAGCTTGTACCTCTAGTAGCGTGGTCTCAACTAGGAGCTGAGAATCTAACAGCTGGAGGAGGACAGCAAACCATACTCCTTGCACTTTTTCTTCAAGAGGGATCTGAGCAGCCTGTCTTCCATGTCTGCATCATCTCCTTGTGTATAAGTCTGGAGGATGAAGTGAGAACCAAATATTTCTTGTTACAATTTACTACTTTAGTGCCAACCTGCTGCAATTCAGCTGCCTCTGGGCCAGAACTACAAAGAAAAAGGCACATTAAAAGAATTCTTCTCTTGGATAACTGCAAACGGAACCCCTCTCCTTCTCTTGGATTTTTAAAAATGAAAGACCATTGATGGGATGGATGGAAGACCATTATTACTAGGAAAACAAACTCTGAGTTGTCCATGTCTTACTTTATACCCAGAGTCAGTTTGATCCTCAAGTTGTGCAATGATGATGATGTACTGCTGTGCCTCAAGAAGTTCCCCCCTTAAAGTGGAGTGAGGAGGAGAAATGGCAGTGACTCCATGCCTTATTTTTCCTCACTTCGAGGAAACATATACTGTTGCTGAACCTGATGTTTATATGTATGAGTAGAAGAGTTCTTCACCACCCAGCAATGACCAATGACCCACACTGGCCAGTTGGCCTCATGTATTGAGATTCTTGCCTTTGCACACAACGGAAGCAGAGAATAGGTTTTAGGAAGACTTGAATTCCTTTAATTAGACACATGATCTTTATTTGTTTAGTGGACCAATGAAAAAGAGAGGCAGCAGTGACATTTATGACTTATTAAGACTAACTGAAAATCTCGAGAACAGCTTTCTGTGAAGAGAGTGATCTAATGAGAATGGATGTGATGGTTATTTACCTAATTGAGCAGTAATGACTGAGGTGCGAGCCACTTTCCCAGGATTAATAAAGAGCTGGGGAGTTGACAGTTTGGGCCATTAAGCTCAGCCCGTACTTAATCTTGGTGAAGGGCACAGTGCCAGGACCATATTAGTATTATAAAATGAATCTAAAACTCAGAAACACAAAAACTTACCTTTTTGAGAAAGAATTTTAATTGGCAGTTAAGTACCAGACATCAAGTTGGGCAATGCACATTCCATCAATAAACAAATTTTCACATAACGTCTTCAAATCTTGTTCCATTTAGAGAGTCCTTGGTTGTTTAAAAGAGAGAGAGAAGGCCTCTTAGCAATATCAATAACGTTTTCATGTGCAACCACAAGCAAACAATTACCACCTCCCTTGTTTTAAAAACAAAACAAGCAACAACACTAAAGACGTTGAGTTGAGCTGGAAGCATTGTGTACCTTGGAGATTCGCTGTTGACATTGCCACACACAGTGTCCTCCGGGAAAACCAAGGCATCTCTCATCCATAACCCCATAGCTGAAACTAAAAGACTCTTACATTGTCAGAAATGTCAAAGTCATTGTTAAAATTGTGTTCAGTAGTCCTCTTATCCAGTGTGACAAATGCTCGTGTGCTACTCATTTGCCAAGAAAAAGTTACTCGGCTTGCTAAGAGTTCATTATTCCTGTAGTCCTGTTCTGTATGGGGAAATATGAACATCAGCTGAGAGCAAGAAGAATCTAAGAAATGGTGCTTCAACTCGTTCTCTCTGCAGGTGAATCCCATACCAGTGGTCTTGCATTTTCAAGAACTTTGCAAGTCTTCACTCAGCCATTTCCTCCGTTATCTGGCGAGCACTGAGTATCTCACAAGACACTCTGAAAAAGGATGAGGCTATAAACATGAGTGAGGCACAGCCACTGCTCATCAGGAGCTTACCATCTAGCAGAGATACCAGAATCTAGAGAGCTCTTTTAGAATTCTGCTTGGGGATCAAAATTTCCAATCACATTCCTCTTTCCAGCATCTTGACTCCAAAATCATTACCTTAATCTACTCTAAAGGAGACAGTTAATGGGCTCAGTCTGCTCTGTGAAACCACATCTGCTGAGACAACCAATCAAGCAACAGCAGTGCTAATGTCGCCATTCATTTACCAGAAAGTTACCACGCTCTTACCACGCAATAAGAAAATGTTAGGGTCTGGAGACATGACAGCATATTAAACATTTTTTTTTATCCTCTCATAACAGAATTAGAGAGAAATACAAAAACTTAATGTGCTAATGTGTTATAGGTACTTCAATAGTAAGCTAGAGAGAGGCCCAGACAAGGTAATCAGCCAATCCCACTAGTTAGAAACGGCTTCATAGAGGCAGTAACCTTGAACTAAACCTAGAAGAGTTAAGATGTCCTTTAGGCTGAAGTTCATAAAGAACCTCCCAAGTGAAGGGAGAAACAGGAAGAAAGGGGCTGGCAGAGTGGGTGGCCAGGAATATTCAAGGGAAAGTAAGGGGTTCCCATAGAAGGTCTGATGGCTGAATCTTCTCCATGCCTTACTGGGTTAGCCAATGTTCTCCACCCTTCACACGCCCTGACTAACTAGCACCCATGACTAGCAGTATAGTCCCTAAGAAGCTGTCCATTTCTGCTCCCACTACTTGAGTTATGGGAGTCACAAGGGTCTGTTCCCAAACCAGTTTATGCCAGTTATATTCATTATTAAAATTATATCATGAACATAAATAACATGAAAGAGTTGTTTCTGTGAAAATTAGGTTGGATACACCTAATTTTTTTTTCTTTTTTTTCCTGAGTCACTAAAAGAAGCAATAGAATTAAGCCCAGAGAATGTACCTATAAACGAATGAAAAAGGATTATAAAAATCTTTACAGTGAGATTCTGCCTCAAACTGTTTTCCTGTATCTCAAGTTTTCCAATTTAAAGAAAACAAAACTGGAAATCATAAAAGATGCATTATGGATGTATTTTCTGCACACAAAAGAAAGAGGATGCATAAGATCAAATAAAACTCTTGGCCCTACATTAAAGAAATGGATAAATACATGCACATTAATGTTTTATATAAAAAATGCTTTAAGATGGGGTTGTGTGTGTACTTCCTTTTTTTAACCAATGTTTGATCAATTAACCAGCTCTCAGTAGAACTGCTGGTTGAAAGGGTTTCCCTTATGGTATGAATTTATAATTGGACGAGAAAAGATCAGACCTAAAAGGTAGGCAGGAAGGCTCCAAAAGCACAATAGGACCATTTGTAGTTTATTCTGTAGACCAGGGGTGGGCAAACTGTAGCTCTCAGACCAAGTTCAACCTGCAGTTTATTTTTATAAATAAAGTCATTATTGGGACACAGCCATGTTTGTTCAGTTAAAGGACTGTCTAGGTCTGCATCCACTCTACAATGGCAAAATTAAGGAGTTGTTACAGAGTCTGTGCAGGGATACATGAAGGTTTCATTTATGCCTTCAGGAAAGATATGAAATCATGCTCTCTTGTCCAGTTACCTCTCAACAAAAACCTTAGGCCACTGCGTGACCAAATAGTGTCACAGAAACAAATAAAGAAAGCCCTCATCTCTTGGGGATGGGGGCATAAAATGGCTGGCCCTGGATACTATACCAATTCCATTGGAAGTCACCTACCGCTAGGGAAAGGGCATAAAACTCTCCCACACAAGACGCATCACAGATATAAGGCCGAAGTTCAACAGTCATGGTGGAGAAGGAATTGGAGTGTTGAGAAGGTCCCAACCCCATGGCCCAGATGCACAGATGGATATAAGAGGCTGAGCTGGAACAAAGTAACGGGCTCCAGTCTCCAGCTTAGCAAGCACTGAGCACCAAGGAGCAGCAGTGTTACAGGGATGCAGATGCAGATGAAGGTAGAAAATGGGTTATTAGAACCCTCCACACCCCAGCTCCCACCATAAGCCAACACTCAAAGAGGGGTTTGAGGCATAGGGGCTGCAAATGACCATAACGTCGTTAACCATTAGGAAAATGCAAATTTTCCAACGATCTCACTCCTGGGTATTTACCCTAGGGAAATGAAAACTTACGTTCACACAAAATCTTATACATGGATATTCAGATCAGCTTTATTTGGAATTGCCAAAAACTGGGAACAACCCAAATATAATGAGCTTGTTCTCCTGCATTCTCAAGAGGCACCGCCATCTCCCACGAACCCCCAAGCCAGGACCCATAATACAGTGTAGACTCCTCCCTCTGCCTCACGTGTATAACATCTATCACTCAGTCCCCAAGTCCTCCTAATTTCACCTTAAAAAGTATGCCTCAAATCTGCATCTTTCTCTATATCTCAATTCCTATTTGACATACCCCAGGTGCTACTTCTCTCTTCCCTGAACTTTGGCACATTTCCCTAACAAGTATAGTGTAAAATCCAGCATTAGACCTCCCAAATTGATCCCCCAATAGTAACTAAAGAAATCTATTTGAAACAGGTGTTTGAACACATCAACATTCAATTGCTCTCACAGTACACGGGGAAAAGCGAAAGCTCCTTTAACTGGCATCGGAGACCCTAAACGGTCCACCTCTTGTCTCCGCAGCCCCATTTCTTGTCACTTGGAAGCTCCTACTTCAGACTTCAGCAACTACACACTGATGTTGTTTCATATACACAAGCCACGGAGTCTCTTACCTCACTTTTTCTCGCCACAACTTTGTTCATGGTGTCATCCTTGCCTAGAATCAGTGTCCTTCACCCCCTCTCCATGTGACCCATTCTTACTGACCCTTTAGAGTTCAGTTCAGGCATCCCCTCATTCTTGATTTCTTCCCAGTCCACCTATAGCCATGCTCCAACTGGAAATCCACACTCATATTTGCAAGAAGCCATCAAAGGAACAGTAACGCCTGCAATGAGTCTGTTTTGGCTTTTCTGAGTATTCCAGTTTCCTAAGATCTCTCACTGAAGAAATTTCAAGAAGCAGGAGTAATAGCCTGGAAGTGATTTAGACTTTAAAGTGTACCCTTTGTTCCCAAGGTCCTATTAATTGCCATTTAAGAAAGGTTTATTTGCAATGTATTCAATTACTTAGGTAACTAAATAGCTTTTTACTGATCAGATCCAGCAGTATTTGCTTAATAGCAACAAATGCTGTAGCCCAGACTCCACTGATAGTCTACTCCTAGATATGGACTCATTTGGGACTGAGCTCCAGAGGGAAAAGGAAATTTTACTGGGGGTACTTATAATTGTTGATGTATCACTTCGATTCAGAGAACTGTAAGCTTAGGAATTTTCCTCATTATTCTTTAATTAAAGAATAAGTAAACCAAAAGAGAATGCCCAAGGAACTCCAATGTCCATTCCACTCATTCATCCAGTCCCTTCCTGCCAGGAAACCCTTCATGAGATTTCTATTGATCGGGTCATAACCCACAACTCTCAAGATAACTGCTCAAATCTGACCTTCTCAGAACTTCTCTGATTTCTCTAATCTTTGACATTTTTGTTGTAGTTCCCATGTGCTTGTCAATGCATTAATTGTCACCTACAGAGAAACAAAAAGGAAAAGACAGACAGGCAGAAGACTTGGAGGGCCAAATATTTTATGTGGCAGACCCTACCTTGTGAATGGTCAAAGGAAGCTCCTGCAAAAAAGGACATGTCAGCTAGATATTGAAAGGTAAATAAGAATTCAACAGACTGATAAACAGAGCAAGGTAACTTCAAGAAGAAAGAATACATGTCAGAAAACATGAATGTGTGATCACTGTAGTGTTCAAAATAAAGATGCCACATGGTTACTTAGCAAGAGGTAGGCAAGACCAAACAGTGGAAATTCCTTATGCTAAGTTAGTGGCTTAGCCTTTCTCCTGTTTACAGTGCAGATCCTGAAAAGGAAGATTTGCCATCACAGTTCTCTAAAGGCATAGAAGCAAATTCTATGGGTGGAGTGACCCTATAAATAGAGGAAGCCAAGAGAAAAATCACGGCAGCCAGGGCAGACAATGAAGGGATGGGAGGAAGAATTGTGCCTATATATTGTTCTAGGGAATAAAAGAGAACAGATAGAACAAGAATTAAGAAGGGATAGAATGGAAAGGAAATGGAAGNGAGAGGAGAGGAGAGGAGAGGAGAGGAGAGGAGAGGAGAGGAAAAAAACACAGGTAGTGTGGTGAAGACTGGACACTGACATCCAGTCTGTGTTACAAGCCTGACTTTACATCTAACTTGTTATACAATCTTAGAAAACATTTTAATCAGGGGCACCTGGGTGGCTCAGTCGGTTAGGCATCTGACTTCAGCTCAGGTCATGATGTCACGGTTTGTGGGTTTGAGCCCCCCATCAGGCTCTGTGCTGCCAGCTAGCTCAGAGCCAGGAGCCTGTCTTCAGATTCTGTGTCTCCCTCTCTCTCTGACCATCTCCTGCTCATGCTCTCTCTCAAAAATAAATAAAACATTAAAAAAAGAAAAACATTTTAATCACACTTAGTTTGCCTATCTATAAAATGGGGAATTTATAGTTTTTTGTTATATTAAAAAATCTTAAGATACTTCAAATACTTAAAATATTGACAAGGATATAATGACTGCTTAGTAACATTCATTAGGATCATGCTCCATGTTGTACAGAGACCTGGGTTAAAAGTAATTATCCTCCTTTGAACAATGAAGCCGACTTGAGTTATGTAAGAAGTCACCATCGGGGAAGCTGGGTGATGGGGACGAGAAAACTCTCTGTGCTATTTTTGCAACTTCTTGTGAGTCTTTAATTATTTCAAATTAAAATTTAATTTTGTATTTATTTTTTTAAATGTTTATTTATTTATTTTGAGAGAGGGAGAGGAAGAGTGTGAGCAGGGGACGGGTAGAGAGAGAGATGGAGAGAGAGAATCCCAAGCAGGCTCCATGCCGTCAGTGCAGAGCCCCATGTGGGGCTCAAACTCACCAACCATGAGACGAGGACCTGAGCTGAAATCAAGAGTTGAATGTTTAACCAACTGAGCCACCCAGATGCCCAAGTTTAATTTTTAAAAAGCCATAAATGCCTTTTCCAAACCATAGTGACAATTTATTTGACAAATATGTTCTGAGCACCTACTCCATGCCATGCTCTGCTTGGGATGCTCGCCTCCCTTCTGTCCTCATTCTCCAGCGTGCACAGACATAACTAACCAACTGACAGTGCCATTTTCAGTTTTTCTTACTCCTCTTTAACAGAAACACAGTAACAAAAATAAACCATTGGAAATGGAATCATGAGTGGCCAGCTCCAAAATGGGAGTTTCTTTTGCAGTTTGGCTGTTCAGCTTTCCAAGAGCCTGAACTCCACCAAATGCACACCCTTCACTTCTGAGTGAGGTTCTGCCCACTCTTCTGTCTGAACAGAAATGCGCAGAAACCACAGATTCTCTCCCATAAAGCCTGGAAATGTTTCTCAACAAAGGCAGGACTCGAATTTTGATCTGAACAATTTAGTAGAAGGAACCGTTCATATGCCATGCAGGACAGAGTTGACACTTNCGCCCCCCCCCCCACCCTCCCACCCCAGCAGGGCAGAGCACTCTAGAGCCTCAATAATCTGCACAACTTTACATTGAGAGCCCGCTGCATATGCTTAGCCCCAGTCACTAATTATCTGTAGCCGATCATAAAATGAAGAGCAGATTACGTGTGTTCTACCCATATCTTCTCTTTCCTCACTGTATAAACATAGCTCTGCCTCCGTCTGTTGATCACAGTCAATTACTCTGGCCACCATGGTGACTCCCCTTCTTGACTGCTAGCCCCTGGACAAAGGAGTCCAAAGTGTCTTTGTGGCAGCCATCACTTTTAGTTCAAGGGGACCCTTGCTATGACCCCTGGCAGGTTTACACTTTCTTTTGGGACAAGGACTTCCAACCTGCAGTGCAGAGAGGGACACAGAGTGCCTCCCGGGTGTTCACCGAGAGTGATATGTAGTGTGGCCATTACCACTTCTACCCCTTGGTTCTCAGACATATGTATATCTCCGATTAGTGACACAGCACCATAAAGGGAGCTCTGATTTAATGCATATGCAGCATTTCAAGGACGGAATTCCACCCTTTCAGAGTATTGCCACTGAGCAGGCACTTTACCTGTGCCTTTAGTAGTGCATCTCGGTGCTCCAAGAAAACAGCTGCTGCTGGGTGGTGCACTACGTGACACAAACAGAGGATTCTATGATCAGTGGTTCAAGCCTCTCTTCCCTTCACAGTGAAGTGGGTCTCCTGATCAGATACTGTGTTATGTGGGATTCCATTCTAGTTGGGCAGTCAGAAATCCTCTAGCGATTGGTGAATGGCGTTGACTACAACTCAGAGGTCAGGGAAAACAAGCTCATACGCAGAATGGGTATATACTGGGAAGATGGACAGCTGGTCCTTGCAATATTGAAGGATCCAGTGTAGTCAGTTTGTCACAAAGGAGCCGGTTGGTCTTGTTAAGAAACAGTGTCATATTAGGGCTCAGTGTTGATCTCCGTTGTTGGTAATTCAAAGACATTCAAATACATCAGGAGCTAGATTGGCCATGATAAGGGGTAATCCATCGTGTTGTCCAATGAGCAGTCTTGCTGTCTGCCACTATTATGAGGAAGCACATATGGAGTTATTCCAAATGCTAAGTATATCAGTATGAATTAAGCACTCAGGGAATGGGGAAATGAACAATGGAAGGTCTGCACATCTAGTGAACCATTCCGTTTCAACTAGGATTCTATTTGTTACCTGGCCCCAAAGATTCCACTCTTATAGTTGAGCCAAATGACACTTTAGCTTTCTAGGTATCATGTCAACACAGACCCTGTGCCTCATAGTCCTCAAAATGTCTGTGTATTCTTCTTTCCCCCAGGTACAGTCACGCAAATAAAGGACTGTAGGTCCCTTTGGGGAAGGGCTAGGAGAATTGTTACAGTGCATCCTTACCATAGTATTACAAGGCCTGGCTCTATGACCACCTCTCTTACTGCCCACCCTGGCTTATAGTTGGAAGTTTCTTTGTCATGCAGGTCCTCTTCTCACCAGCACATTTTTATTTATTTATTTATTTTTAGAGAGAGAGACAGAGCATGAGCAAGGGAGGGAGAGAGGGAGAGAGAGAGGGAGGCATAGAATCTGAAACAGGCTCCAGGCTCCGAGCTGTCAACACAGAGCCCGATGCGGGGCTCAAACCCACGAACCGTGAGATCATGACCTAAGCGAAAGTCGGACGCTTAACCAACTAAGCCACCCAGGCGCCCCTCACCAGCACATTTTTATTTATTTATTTATTTTTAGAGAGAGAGACAGAGCATGAGCAAGGGAGGGAGAGAGGGAGAGAGAGAGGGAGGCATAGAATCTGAAACAGGCTCCAGGCTCTGAGCTGTCAGCACAGAGCCCGATGTGGGGCTTGAACCCAGGAACAGCGAGATCATGACCTAGGCTAAAGTCTGCCGCTTAACTGACTGAGCCACCCAGGTGCCCCTCACCAGTACATTTTTGATGAGTGGGGGGTCTTCTGAGTCCTTCCATGGAATATAATTCTCTAGTGGGTCTTCTGGCTTTACATAATACATACATTATAACATGCACACTTTACTTGGCATTTTTGTTCTTTTTTTCCCTACTGTCTGCCAGGGCAACTCATGCATTCCCCTTTTGCCTAGGAAAGACCAACACTTTCTCCAGACTTCTAAAAGCTATTCTGGCAATGAGTTTGCCTTGCCACTTGGGTCTTTGACAGATTATTATATCCCATGTTCCAAGAAAGTGACTCTAAGTCAGTGAATTCTTACTTATTCTGTTTTAAGTCCCAGCCCTATCCATCAGTTAGTAGAGAATCCCTACAGCTCTGTTTTGAGAAGATTCTGGATCACATGATCAATTAATGATATGTCATGGAAGGGTGAGAGAGAGCTTCTAGACATATAATATATTTTACCATTTCTGGCGTAGAGATCTGCACAACTTTCAATCGAAGTAGAGGGGTGAGTAAAGATAACCACAGGAGCCTAAAGTCTCTGACTTTGCTCTCAAATCTTGGCCTCAGTTCCTCTATAGTTTAACCAACTAAGGTAATGAAATTGATAGATCATGCACTAGACTTTTTCCAGGGATAGATGCTAAAAGCAGAAAGGAGAAGAAAGAAAAGAAACCTGGGGTGAAAGAGGAATGCTGTCATTGATGGTAGGGAGGTAACAAGAGGTCCACATTATAAAGCAATGGATACAAGAAGGGGGATTTTGAGGGACTTCTTAAAGATAAATATTTTCCTTCTCTCAGTTTTGCCCTTATTGATTCTCATACAGTCCTAGTTTTGGTACAGACCTAACCCACCCTTAAAACTCCTGTTCTGTGACTTAAAAGGTCAACTGTATGGTTACAAATATCATTTTAGTCATGACCAAAATCTTTCCAAGGTGGCTACATCTGAGTAGTAACAAACTCCAATAATAAAAGTCAGTGAACTCTTGCCTTGCCTTACTTTTCCTTAATGGCCACCTGATAAATCAGAAGGAAAAAAAATCTCCCCAGGAATTCATTTCTGTTGTGGCAAGGCTGGGCTGGAAACTTGAAAGAGACTAAAATGAACCACTTGTGTGTTTTTGTTAGACTCTTTCACAGGACTGGTTAACATCTTGACAGATATCATTTGGCGATTCACTGGAGACTTTATGGCACCCGATCTTGTTTGCCGAGTGGTCCGCTATCTGCAGGTATGGTGGCCCCTTACAAATATGATGAGACACTGACAAGTAGTCTTTGGAGCCTTCACAAAGAAAATAATACTCAACACTTCTACACAAAAAACTGCTCACTTCCTCCTAGTTGGAAGGACAAGCCAAACTGGTAAGCTTTTTAAATTTTTTCTTTTTTTGCTTAAAATAGTAAATGTATAAAGCAAACATAAATAAGCATTAGTAAGAACATGAATGTTCACATTTTAAAATTTGGGGGTAAATATATAGGACTTTGACATTTTCTGGCTGTCTTGGTCCATTCAGGCTGCTGTAAAAATACCACAGAGCAGGTGCCTTAGAAAAAACAAGCATTCATTTCTCACAGTTCTGGAGGCTGGGAGTTCAAGATCAGTGTGCTAGCAATTGTCAGGTGAGGGCCTTCTTCCAGGTTGCAGACATCTCAGTATACCCTCACATGGCAGACGGAACAAGGGAGCTCTGCCAGGCCTCTTTTCTAAGGGCACTAATCCCACTCATTCACGGGGGCTCTACCCTCATAACCTAATCACCTCCTGAAGGCCTCACCTCCTAACTTTAGGAGGTTGGGCATTAGGTTCCAACATGTGAATTTTGGTGGGACACAGGCATTCAATTTTTTTTTTTTTTTTTTTTTTTTTTGCTTTTCTCCACCTCAAACTAAAACAACACCGGCTACTGTCCTTTTTGAACAAATCTGACACATTGGTTAGAAAATAGGTATCATGTCTAATTGTTTTAACTTGTGTTTCTTGTATTGCCACCTAACTTGGACTTTTAAAAATATCTACTGGTGGGGCGCCTGGGTGGCTTAGTCGGTTAAGCGTCTGACTTTCGCTTAGGTCATGATCTCGCGGTTTGTGGGTTCGAGCCCCGCGTCGGGCTCTGTGCTGACTGCCAGCTCAGAGCCTAGAGCCTGTTTCAGAGTCTGTGACTCTCTCTCTCTCTGACCCTCCCCTGCTCACGCTGTCTCTCAATCTCTCCTAGAAATAAATAAAAATATTTAAAAAAAAAATATCTACTGGCATTTGAATCTCTTCTTCTTTAAGTTGCCTATTATCCTTTTTCATTTTTTTATAAGTGGGATACTTGGGTTTTTGGGTTTTTTTTTTTTTTACATCTTGTTGATTTATTTCGAAAGAGAGAAAGTGTGTGTGTACTAGTGGGGGAGGGTCAGAGAGACAGAACCCCAAGCAGGCTCCCTGCTGTCAGCACAGAGCCAGACTCAAGGCTCAGTCTCATGAACCCTAAGATTATGACCTGAGCCAAAACACAAGAGTTGGATGCTTAACTGACCGACTTAATCCAGGCATCTCTGGGATACTTAGGTTTCCTCAGATATTGCTAATATCTATTTTTAGATTAAAGACATTTACACTTTGCTTGTTGAATATACTCTAATGTAAAAATTATAAATGCAAATATATATACATATATGTGCATAAAATATATGGCACAAAATATTACATATGAACTATATGCATATATTGTATTAACAATATACCATATATGTATACACTATGGATTAAGGCACTTCAACTAAGTACAGAAAGAATGAACTGTTTCATAACTGATGTTAGAACTGATGTGTTCTGTTTCTGAACTCTTAAAATTATTTTACATTAATATATTTCTATTTTGATGCCCATATGCCAGGTCTAAATTATTATAGCTTTATAGATGTAAAGTGCATATCTGGAAAACCTTATCATACAGTATTCCACTAGTTAGTAGGGATTTTTTTAAACGAATTTTTGCATTTATAATCATCTATGATTTTTATTTGTTCTATCATTTTCGGATCTTGGAAATGGAGTTACTCCATCTTCAGAAAATGAGTAGAGAATAGTTACAGTTAAAAATCTTTTGGGGTGCCTGGTGGCTCAGTCAGTTAAGAGTCCAGCTTTTGTATTCTCACAGTTTGTGAGTTTAGGCCCTGCCTCAGGCTCCATGTTGATGGTACAGAGCCTGTTTGGGATTCTCTCTTTCTCTTTCTCTCTTTCTGCCCCTCCCTCACACTCTCAAAATAAATGAATATATTTTTGAAAAATAAATAAAATAAAAATCCTTCATGTTCTGAACATAATCTTGAAAGCTTAGTAGATGTGAAAGACCCCTGATTACTGTCTGGAACTGGTGTTTTCTCAGGGGTTATTTTTAAAAACATATTTTCCTTTCTTAATTGAAAAATTTTGTTTCCTTGTAGACAAATGTTATCAATTGCTCATTGTGGCAATTGCTGAGAAATAAATTATGCCAATAGTGTAAGAAGCAGGGATATGGTTGAACTAAATAGCTATCAGTTGAAGTAAACTAAACTATCAGTCAAATTGACCTAATTGGCATTTACACAGCACTTCATCCAACAAAGCAGAATACTTATTCTTATCAAATTCACATGGAACATCCAACAAGGGTAATTACATACTGGACCATAAAATACACCTTAACAATGTAAAAGAGTGGAAATAGCACAAAGTATGCTCTCAGTCCAAATTAGAATTAAACTAAAAATGTATAACGGAAGTATAACTAGCCAATTTCAATATTTTGGGGGATTAAACACACTACTACGTAACATGTGGGTCAAATCAGACATGAAAATACAACCTATAATAATTTGTAGGATAATAAAAACAGTGCTTTTGGAGAAATACATAGCATTGAATTCTTGTATTAGAAAAGAAAAGAGATCTAAAATTAATAATCTTCTATCTTCTAGAGAAAACAGACAATGTATACCTAAAGGAAGCAGAATTTTTTAAATGATAAAAACTAGAGCAGAAATTACTAAAATTGAAAACAGTAAATCAATAGTGAAAATTAATGAAACTATAAGCCAGTTCCTTGAAGAGATAATAAAATTGATCAACTTCTAGCCAGAATAAACAAGAAAAGGGAGGGTTGGCACAAATTACTAGTATTAAAAATGAAAGAAGGTTAATTACTACTGATCCTATAGATTTTAAAAGGATAATAAGGGAATGTTATGAACTATATGCCTGAAACTTTGATAATTTACTTGAAATGGACCAAATCCTTGAAAGATACAATCTACCAAAACTCATATAAGGAAAAATAGACAATACAAGTAGGTCTGTATCTATGAAACAAATTGAATTAGTAATTAATAATCCTGCAGGAAAGAAAGCACCAGGCCCAAATGGGTTTACTGGTAAATTCTACCAATTATTTAAAGGAGAAATTATACCAATAAGTTGCTAATTTTTCTAGAACACAGAAACAAAGGGAATGTTTCCTAACTCATTCTGTGAGTCCAGCATTATCCTAACACCAAAAACAGACAAAGGCATTACTGGAAAGGAAAACTATAAGACCTATATCTCTTGTGAAAATAGATGTAAAAATTATCAGCTAATACTAACAACTGAATCAAAGTATTTATAAAAAGTACTACATACCATGACTAAGTAGAATTTATTCCATGTATATAAAGCTGGTTCAACATTCAAAAATCAATTGATGTAATCCTTTATAGCAAAAGAAAAAGAAGAAAATGTATATAATCATTTCAATAAATACAGAAAAATCATTTGATAAAATCCAATATTCATTCATGATAAAAACTCTCAGTAAACTCTTCATGGAGGCAAACTTCCTGAGCTTGATAAAGAACATCAACAAAGAGCTACCGCTAACCTCATACTTAATGGTGGAAACTGGATGCTTCTTTCCTAAGATTGAGAACAAGGCAAGGATGTTCCCTCTCACTACTCCTAATAAGCATCATACTGAGTCCCACTAATTCAACAGGACATGGAAAAGAAATAAAAGGTAAACAGATCAGGAAAGATGAAATAATATCTTTGCTCCCAGATGACAAGATAGTCTATGCAGACAATCAGAAAGAATAGACAGAAAACAAAACCAAACAAAACTGCAGAGAACCTATGGGCTTATTAAGTGAAAATAACAAGATTGCAGAATATAAGATTAGTAAGTAACAAAAGTCAGTTGTGCTTTTATATGCCAGCAGTAAACAATTTGAATTTAAAATTAAAAACACAATACCATTTATGTTAGCACCAAAAATATGAAAGCTTAGGTATAAACCTAACAAAATATGTGCAAAATCAGTATGAAGAAAACTACAAAACTTTGGTCGAAGAAATCAAAGGCTATCTAAGTAAATGGATAAATATACTATGTTCATAGATAGGAAGTCTCACTATTGATAAGATGTTGATTCAGCTCCAAACCATTTATAAATTCAATGCAATCCCAGTAAAAATCCCACCAAGTTATTTTATAGATATAGACAAACTCTAAAATTTATGTGGAAAGGCGAAAGACAGTTGCCAACACAATACTGAAGAACACAGTGGAAAGACTGAAACGATCTGATTTCAAGACTTACTATAAAGCTACAGCTAAATCAAGACAGCATGATATTAGCAAAGAATCAACAAATAGATCAGTGGAACAGAACAGAGGCCCCAGGAACAAATGTACGCAAAAAGTCAACTGATCTTTGACAAAGAAGCAAAGACAATTCAATGGAGAAAAAATAGCCTCTTCAAGAAATACTGCTGGAGTCATGGGACATTCACATAAAAATAATAATCATGAAACCCTACACTTTTCACAAACTAACTCAACATGAATATAGATTTGAATGAAATATGCAACGCTATAAAACCGCTAGAAGAAAACATAGGGGTGAAGCTAGGGCACTTAGGGTTTCTCAATGACTTTTTAGATATAACATCAAAAGCACAACCTATGAAAGAATAAAAATGAAAAGTTTGATTTTATGAAAGTTTCTTATTTATCTGCGTAAGACACAGTTAAGAGACTGAAAAGACAAGGCACAGAATGGAAAAAATATTTGCAAGCCCCACAAGCCTCGGTGGGGCTCCATTGCTTGAGCGTGGGACACTTGATTTTGGCTCAAGTCACAATCCCAGGGTCATGGGATCAAGCCCTGTGTCAGGCTCTCTGCGCTGACAGTGTGGAGCTTGATTGGGATTCTTTCCTTCTCTCTCTCAATCTCTCTCTCTCTCTTTCTCTCTCTGTCCCCTTCCCTGCTTACATGAACACAGTCTCTCAAAATAAATACATAAACATTAAAAACAAAGAGAAAATACTCTTATCATGCAATATAGCATTTGTGCTCCTAGGTATATATCCAGTTGAGTTGAAAGCATATGTTCACACAAACTTGCACAAGAATGTTATAGCAATTTTATTCGTAATTGTCAAAAATTGGTAGTAAGATGTTCCTCAAAAGCTGAATGGATTTAAAAAAAACTTTGGTGCTTCCATATCATAGAATAATATTTAACAATAAAACAGAATGGGCTTTCAAGCCATGAAAAGTCATGGAGGAATATTATGTGAACTTTGCTAAGTAAAAGAAGTCAGTCTGAAAAGGCTAGAGAAGTATGATTACAACTATATAATGTTCTGGAAAAGGGAAACTATGGAGACAGTAAAAATATCAGTGGTTGCTAGGGATTTGGCAAGATAGACTAGGTAAAGTACAAGGCATTTTTAGGACAGTGAAACTTTTCTGTATGAATCATTGATAGGTGACATTCTTCATTTGTCAAAACCTATAGAACTAAACAACACAAGTATGGACTTTAATGGTAATGTATTGATATTGGTTCATCAGTTTTAACAAATGGCCCACACTAAAGAAAGATGTTTATAATGGGCAAAAGTGGGGGTGGGGGGTGGAGGTGGACACTATCTTTTTTTCTGTAAGTCTAAAATTGCTCTAAAAAATAAGTACATTAATTTTTTAAGTCAATTCAGGGATCCTCCTTTACATGAATCCAATCTGGTATATTTCTAAATAAAATTTTTCTAAGTTTGCTGCATTTAAGTCTCAACTTCTGTGCAAGATTTTCTTTGGTTTTATATTTCCTAGGTCATTTTTGTCAGAATAGAGGGGTGGGGTAGTGAGAATTCAGACATATGTCCTCAATCTGCCATCTGTTATCCAAATGGTATCCCATATGTTGTTGATGTGTAGAATTTTCATTGTTGACATTTATGAATTGACTATAATTGTACTTTGATTTCCTTCTTGACTCAAGTTAATTACAAGGGTGTTTAAATTTCCAAGTGGTATTTAAAAAAATAACATGATGCTAATTTCAGTTTGTATTTCTTGTTGTTTTAAGTATGCAAATTATATAAGTTGTATAATTTTGAAATCTATTGAAGAATTTTTTTCTTGGTAGTTTATTTTATGATCAATTTTTAAAATGTTGCCTAGATGTTTTACAATAATATGTATTATTGTTAACGTGTGTTTAATTGTTTCTATATATTATTGTGTTTTATACTTGGTAAGTCTTTGAACATTTTAGTTATGCATATTTAGTATTATGTTACTTGTTACATATAAGTTTATTAATATTCTATCATCATTATGTATTTTATCTTTTATCAATAAAAATAATCCCTTTGTCCTATGTAGTACAGTTTGTTTTGAATTTAATTTGTCAAATAGTAGTATTGTAGTAAATGCCTTCTTTTGGTTTTAGCTGTTTGCTCTGCCTTTGGCCATCACTCTGTTTTTAAACTTTGATAATAATTTGGACTGAGAGGCTTGTTTTCAACACAGTATACAGTTAGATTTGGGGAAGGATTTTGTACGTAGTCTTCATTTTAGTCAAGGAGCTTAAGTCATTTATATTTATTGAGACAAATAGTGTTTGGTGTTATTTAAATCACCTCATTTTCATCTTTATGTGTTAATTTTTTTATTTGCTTGCTTTTTTGCCCTCTTCCTGCTTGGTTATTAATTGCAGTAGGCTGAAAATGGCACCCAAAAATCCAAATCCTAATCCCTGATACCTATATATATATATTACCTTATATGGCAAAAAAGGACTTTGCAGATATAATTAAATTCAGGAATTTGAAATGGGGAGACTATTCTAGACTATCTTGATGAGTCCAAGTGTAATCATATATATCCTTTGTAAAAGAGAAGCGGGGCGGAGATTTGACAAACAGACAGAAGAGACATTGTAACCATAGACTCAGAGATGAGATAGGTGTGGCCACAAGTCAAAGAATACCAGTGGCCTTTTGCAGCTGAAAGAGACCAGGGATGGATTCTCCGCTGCGGCCAATGGAGGGAGGATGCCCTGCCAACGCCTTAATTTTTGACCCAGTGTAACTGATTTTGGACTTCTAGTCTCTAGAAGTGTAAGAAAGTGCATTTATGCTGGTTTCAACCACGAAGTTTGCGGTAACTTGTTACAATAGCCGTAAGGAGCTAATAAATTGTTTTTTTCCACTTTTATTTTATATCTTAGCTTATTTTTAATTTTTAAATGTCATGTCTCTATCAAAGTAAAAAACAAAAGAGATGTCTAAAATGACCAAATGGAAATACATAACAAGATTTCTTTCCTTCTACTCTCTCTTTGCACTCAACTCCCCAGATTTGTCCCTGGAATGTTTCCTAACTATATTCATAGTCATTTTGTGAACATTTTGTGGGATTTTGGGGACTCGTTACTTATTATTCAATCCTGTCCCTCGTCTAGAGTTCCTAATTTTTAAATAATGCCCAGTCAGCAGAAATGTTTCCTCAGGGAAGATTTTTCAAAAGATTATGTGATGTTATCCTTTCTTCTTTCGTATACATCTAAGAAAACTATTCTGTGCCTTGGCACAGAAATGATATTTACAAAATTCTTGGATCATAATTTTTCTTTCAAAACTCTGAACATGTTTTTATGCTGTTTTCTGGCATTTATTTTTGTAAAAATGAGGCATGACAATTTGAAATGCATTTCTTTTATGTAACCTTTCATTTTTTTACCCTGCCCACACGTTTGAAGACCCTTGAAATTAACTCCTGTTTTTGACCGTCTGAAAGTACATCTCTTTGTATTAACATTGCCTACTCCTCCAGGCACTCTTTATTGTGACCTTTTTCTTTTTGCTCCAAATTCTGAACTTGTGTTGGCCACCTCACTCAGCACAGTCAAAGACAGCTGAGATTCTTATGACCTTCTCATCAAGACATTCCATCCCATAGAGTTCTGCCCTTGGGGGCTTTCTTTCTCGTATTCCTTGAACGCCACCTACTATGCTGTTTGTGGCTGGCCTTAATAATTCTGAATTCATAGATCACACATAGAAATCTAGTTTTCTCTAAGAAGACAGTTGTGTAAATTTTTGGGTTAAATTTGACCAAAATTCTTCTCTTTGTCCATAGTGCATCTTTTTAGCAAGAGGAGAATTTCTTCTTATATCCCTCAGGAGAGCCTTCAGTCTCTCATCAGCCCTTAGAACCCCCTCCCTGTAATACCTTCCACAACATTCGTGCCAGGATGCATTTGCATCCTGTTATACAAATAAAAATAGTAGAGAACAATAATATAGTTGATTGTTATTTGTCTGAATGAGAGAATGAACAATAAGGCATAGATTCAGACAAAAGTTATTATCAAACTCATGACATTTCTATTTCGTTTTAGAAGGGATTCAGACACTCACCCTTAGACTTTGGTCTTTGAGTTATTCTTTTCTGCTCTGGAATTGATCCAAAGGTTACAAAGTGGAGATATGACTAGATTCTTGGTAGAAATGAGGCTTAAAGTTACCTGAAAATTTTCCACCTTGATCATTCTTTCAAAGATATTTCATTTAATTACATTTTGATTACGCTCTTCACATGAGAGATGTTAACCTATTTTATCCCAATTTCCTTCTCTGCAAACCATGCAAATAACACTGTACTCAAGATAATTAAAGGGCATGGGTAAGGTTAATAAAAGAGAGGGTGGGAAGGAGGAAGCGGGGGGGGGGGACCCAAACACAGACCGTAATGAATAGCTTTACTAGAGAAATGTAGGAGGAAGTGAGCTCTGAGACTATCGATGCAGATGGTGATAAATGATTCTAAACAGCACACGAGCTCCCGGAAGCCAGATCCCTTCCATTGTCTCTCAACAACTCATACTGATAAAAGGCAAATGAACGTTTGTTTCTAATTATTCTGGAATGTCAACGGTGGCAGGGAAAATTAAGTTAGTTTTAAAAGTCAATTACAAACAAATGTACCATGCAAATGTCGAGAGACTCTGATCCTGAGAAATGGAGTCTCCAAGAAGCCAAGTGAATGACTGAGGAAGAATGAGCTGGAAGCATTCTCGCAGGCCATGACTAGCAATGACAGGTGAAGCACCAAGAACGACAATCTGCTTGTAGACACAGGGAGTCAATCATTTCTCTCCCTAACCCAAACTTCACCCCTCCCTAGATTTGGTGCGCAGCTTTCTCAATAGCACAGAAGTCTTCATCCCATTGTGTGGATTCCCTCACTTCTATGAAATCATGCAGCCCCTCTCGTTTCTCTCTTCAGGTTGTGCTGCTCTATGCCTCTACTTATGTCCTGGTGTCCCTCAGCATAGATAGATACCATGCCATCGTCTACCCCATGAAGTTCCTGCAAGGAGGTGAGCTGGCTCAACCAAGCCTTATTCTGTAAGAAATCATCTTTGGGTGAGAGTGAGATTTTTTTCACTAATATTGCCCTCTTCATAATGGCTCTTTCCTCCTACTTTCCCCTGCTTTACTTTCTTTCTACTTCATGGGTCTGATTGTCCACAAAGACGTAGAAAGACAGGCAGAATGCCTGGGGAAATGTTGATGGTTCCCATGGATGGTCAAGAGCCACTAGGGAAGGCAGTTCGCTGGGCCCTCTTTGTGACCATTTACCTTGACCCTAATGCCTCTGGCTTTTTCCTTTAAAGCAGTGTTGACACATATACCTCTCCTGAGAAATGAATATTCCCACTTCAACTTGCTCATTTTCCAGAAACAAGCACCTTGCCCTCTGTACTCCAAACCACAGAAATAACTGGGAAGATTATTTTAGTTCATAATAATACTGGAAACAAGGAAAAACTCTCCTTGATCCAGTGAGAGTGAGGAATCCCCAGAAGAAGGAAGCAGATGGGTCAAAGGGCAGGCTGAAGCCACACCACTGACAGTACCCACAGTCAACAGTAATGTGGATAAAGTGTTAAGATTGTGTAAAGGCCCAAGGCAAGAAGGACTCAAGGAAACTATCAGGGTGATTTCTGGAGCACAATGAGGAGAGTCAATCACTGCATGTTTCCCCTCCTTCTGGCCTCTCCTGCCCTAGAGAGGCCACAGAGATCCTAATCATGCGGATGCTGGATTTGAAGAGACAGAGTTGAGGGTCTTGGGAATCAATGAGTCCTTGGAGGGATAATGCGTACCTAGTCATGAGGCTAATTATCTATTACTCTGCCCATGAGCAGAGCCCACTTTATTCCATGACCCCTGAAAGCAAGTAATAACCCAATGTTTAGCGACCCATACCACTCTTTCTCAAGCAGGCTATGAAAACTTATAAAATGGAGAACTTAATGTGAAATCTTGACTACAAAGATGAGGTGCAAATATAGAAAATAGGACAAAAGCCAAAGTGTGGAAAATAGATAATACTTTAAAATACCATTCTGCAGAGTTTACAGCTAAGAAAGCAAAATGAACAGAATAAGCAGAACCTTGGAATAAGTAGAATTAATGTCAACAGATACTATTGAATATATTAGATAATATTGGCATAGACCCTTTGAATGGCAGGTAAACAATATCTAATTAAAATATAAAATGTGCCATTTGACATAAGAATTCTACTTTTTGGTATCTTCTCTTGACAAACACCCACATGCATGCATGTATGCACATATGTTGTTTATCGTAACGTTGCTTAGAATAGCAGGAATTCCCTCACTGGAAGAATGGCTGGCTAACCTATGTAGAAGCTTCAGTAGCTTAGATTTATTGATTGCATACTATATTCCATTCATGACTCTAAGCTTTTTATGCATGTTAAGTACTTTAATTCTTACAACATCTCTCGGAGATAGGTGCTATTATTATCTGAATCTTACAGTTGGGACAATTGCAATTCAGAGTACTAAAGTAACTTGCTCAGGATCACACAGCTGGTAGGTGTAGGGGTAAGACTTGAACCCGAGACAGCCTGGGTGTCTTTGACTACCATATCCTGCCTTACTGAGACATTGAGAGCCATGGACAGTAAAGAAAGAAAAAGTAATAAGCAACCGCTTGCAATTACATACCAACCAGTCCTCACTTCTGGGGATGGGATTTGGACTAGTCATAATGACCACAGGGACTTACATACAAGAAGGTGTATTGATGAGTTATGTGCAGTTAAAACAAATTTAAAAATAGAATTTGCACCCATTTTAGGCTTTCTCTAGGGTTGTCTTTGTTTCGCTGTGTGTGTGTGTTTGTGTGAGAGAGAGAGAGAGAGAAATTGAGAGAGAGAGAGAAGGTATGTGACCAGCACTGAGCGTTCTGGACACTACCATTGCCTCAGCAATCATGATAAAGATGGAAGCAGGGAGTGGGATGAAGGGAAATGGGAGAAACACTTTATGTTCTATACGAAAGTGTGATATACGTATTCATTCATCTATTCATCTATGCCCAGTAGGCCCCAGGAAGGTTTGGGCGGCGCGTACAGGAAACATATACATCAGAGTATCTCAAAGTGCAGAAATATGAGTGAAGGGAAATCATATAAGAAAACATGTGAGAGGTGTTTCAGGACATTTGGTAGAAGGCGGAGGCTTAGGGAATCCATAGCCAGAAGGGAAACATGGTTAGTTTCCTGTGTCACCATATTCATTGGGTAAAAAAAAAAAAATCATCTGCTCATAGCAGATATAACTAGTTCTAGAAGACACCACAGTATTGTGAACAGTGTCCTAAATTACAGAAAAGGCAGGAATGAATATCATAGTGTTCGGTTAAAGATGTAAAGTAATTTATTTCCTCACTACAAAATTCATAGAGGTTCAGTGTGGAGCACTTGGAAAATAATCATCTCCAATGGCTTCGGGGAAAGATGAAAGTTGGAAACGGAAATTAGCCATTTTCCCTTTCTTTCTGCCAATTCCACTGAAGTCATGGAAGAGACATAGAAATAGAGGAGACTTAGGGTTCCTGGGTGTTTCAGTAGGTTAAGAGTCTGATCTCGGCCCAGGTCATGAACTCATGGTTTGTGAGTTCAAGCCCCGTGTTGGGCCCTGTGCTGGCAGCTCAGAGCCTGGAGCCTGCTTCGGATTCTCTGTCTCCTTCTCTCTCCACCCCTGCCCTGCTCGTGCTCTGTCTCTGTCTCTCTCAAAAATAAGAATAAACATTAAAATTTTTAAAATAATAATAGTTAAAAAAAAAAAATAGAGATGACCAGCAGCTGGGTGGGACCCAAGGAAAGAAGCCATCTAAATCCCAGTAACTTCCGGGAATTTTCAGCACACATGGGTGCCACGCCCCTAGGAAAGCTGTATTGGCTGTGTAGGAGTTTGGGGGTGAGGTATAGGTGAGAACAAGGAACCCTATGCTACAGTCTCTTGATGCCACAGCTCATTGGATTTTAAGGGCAGGCCTGAGGGGCAGGACTAAGGGTTTACATCACTGAACAAAGAGATGACAACAGAAAGCCATTCCCCACCGGGCAGCACACCTTGTGGAGAACAGAAGCACATGAAAGCCACATAGAGTCACACGTGGTTCAACTAAACCAAAGGAAGGAGAGGGGAAGGGCAGGCCACATTTCCCTGATATTTTTACTGCTTTTTACTAAAGTGGTAGTTTCCTGAGCCCAGCAACTCCAGAGAAGCTGACATTTCAAGGCTCTTCAGGATAAATAAAGATGAGAACAATTAGGAAAGCATCCATTAATAATGAAGAGCAATATGTCATACCAGATATTAAAACATAATATAAAAGTTTGATAGTTTAAAAAAACATGCTACTGAAACCAGAATAATGTATGTAAAGCATATAGAATAACAAATCAGTTAGAAAAGAATTAGTTATTCGGTATATGGTGTTAGTATAGTTGTCTGGCCACTTAAAAAATATTAGACTGCTATCTGTCACAGCTAATTATAAAGTAAATGCCAGTTGGATTGAAAAAGTAAAAATTTTAAACTCAATGAATATGAGTAAAACTTTTTTTTTTTTGTGAGGGAAAGATCTTCCTAAGAATAACACCCAAAGCAGAAACAATAAGGGAAATAAATGTTGTTCTCATTACATCGAAACATTAAATCTCTTTATACAAATAATAAATATTGTACACATACTTAAGAAGCAAAATGACAAATAGAAAATATTTGTATTTTCTATTACAAAGGGGTAATATTGTTTTTGTAAAGAACTGTGGGGCAAAGAAGTAAGAACATACCAATAGAAAAAGTGGGCGAAGAACATGAACAAATTATTAAGAAACAAAGAAAAATGAGTGGACATATACAGAAATGCTCTGTTGGACCACTAACTGAAGAATTGCAAGAATTAAACATTTGGATATGAAATTTTACCAGTGAGGTAACAAGAGTAAGAAGAGGAATCCTCTCGGGGTTGGGAGGGTGTAAGGAATTAGTCATGTCTGTACACTTCTGGTGGAAGCCATACTTTGTAGACACTTCTGGGAGAAACTTAATAATATTTGCCAAAATCTGTTTCTATGAGTTTATCCTAAGGCAACAGCAGTACAAAGAGATACATAAAAATTATTTGTAATAAAAATAATTTGAAACAATTGAAATACTTAATAATAGGCTATCGATAAAATTGCAGTTTAGTGGAACTGGGTGGGGGTAGGGATAAAATTACAGTTTAGTGTAATGGTGGGGGTCTGAAATTTATCAGTGCTTTTCAAATTAGATTTCACACACTGGCCCTGGAGGGCTCTTTTTGTAGACTTGCTCCAAGACAGATCTGGAAGCTTCTGGCTGTCACCCAGCCTCAACATGAGCTCCCCGGGCATCCTGCACTGGGCTCAGGATAAAATTATATTTGATAAAAGGCTTTCACTGCCTGAAAAAGTCTGAATGCCACTTGTATAGATGTAGACATGAAAAGATGTCATAAAATTTTTTGACAAAGATTTTCTTGATGTGAAAAGATGGCCATAAAATTCTTTTCAGGGAAAAAATTAGGTTGAAAAGCAGCATATAAGCTATGTTCTCATTTTTATACATGTAATCTATCTATTATATATGAATGCACTATCAAAATTTAGTCTGGTTATTTCTGGGTGGTGCCACTATGGACTTTTCTCCCCCTTCTTTTTGTTTCTATTTCTCTTCTAGTATTTCTTTGCTTTTTTTTTTTTTTAACATTTATTCATTTTTGAGAAACAGAAAGAGACAAAGCATGAGTGGGGGAGGGGCAGAGAGAGGGAGACACAGAATCCAAAGCAGCCTCCAGGCTCTGAGCTGTCAGCACAGATCCCAACACGGGGCTCGAACCCATGAACCATGAGATCATGACTTGGGCCGAAGTCGGACGCTCAACCAACTGAACCACCCAGGTGCCCCTCTGCTGGTATTTCTGTAATTATCGTGTGTAACTTCCGTTACTAAAAGCAAAGAAGGTATGCTTGACGTATAAAAGGTAGAGGCTAAGACAGAAGTACAGAACTGGACAAGAGGTTATGGAATGAGAATCTAACTTTCTATGGGTAGGAGACACAGGCCACTTTGAAGGTAACAGAAGATGGCCTACCTAATACCCAGACTGCATTTCATCTGTTCTGTCCCTGAGTGTTAAGCCCCAAACGGTCACTCTTTATGGCAGGTGGGCTCCCCTGGCCAGAAGGTCAACAGTCTTGCCACTGCGGTGTGTTTGCTGGTGACACATCTGGCTGTGGAATAGCCTAAGACTGGGGACTTCCTGGTATAGCCCAGAACCCGTATGAGAAAAGTAATTCCAAGCATGTGCCCTGGGTGGACTTTGGGGAAACATTTTTAGTACCTTGGTGGAATTAATTCTAAAGCAGTTTCCTATTCTTTGAATTTGATCACTTCCTTGCCCATCCCTTTCACAAGTGAATACGTTGTTAACCCATCAAGTGGAGTCTGAGTGGGGCCCAGGAGTTGCAAATCACTCTTAAAAGTCCAGGCTCTAGGACCTACAGAAGAAGATAAAATTTGAATTTTAAACAGTGAAAGAACAAAAGCATTCAGGAACAGTTACTTATGGTGTCAAGGTCTGCAGAAACCCAGCAGGTATCACATCTATCTGATCAAGAGAAAAAGTCCTCCAGCCATAGCACTTGCTCCCTCAATCCCATCCTGCTCTGTGCCTATTTTCTCACGAAATTCCCACTGCTCTCTTTCTACCCAGAATTTTCCTTGATTCCTCCAGGAACCAACTCCCTTACATCGTCAACCACATCATAGTAGGTTCCCTCCACCCTCTGCCTCCTGAGATCCCTGGTCCTCCTGACATCTCTGAATAGGATGCTTCTCAGCCTTCTTTCTGAGAACATCAAGGCGGGAGGGTGGTGTTGACATTTTTCTACCTCCCTGGACCACTTCTGGCTCACTTCTCCTCCTTTATTGCACGTGCATTGGTCTGTTCCTTTGATGCTCATGCTATCATGATTACCTTCTACAATGTTCCCTCTCTGTCTGACCACACAGCCACGCTCCTCGCCCAGCGAAGATGTCAGACACTATTCTCGGCCTCTTTCTCACCTTTCATACTGTCCTCATATTGGGTGCTTTGATGTCTACATGGACAAACCATCCAACTTCTCTTTCCTTTGAGCAGAAAAACAAGCCAAGGTCCTCATCATGATTGCCTGGAGCCTCTCGTTCCTCTTCTCCATTCCCACCCTGATCATATTTGGGAAAAGGAAACTCTCTAATGGTGAAGTGCAGTGCTGGGCACTGTGGCCCGATGACTCCTACTGGACCCCATACATGACCATTGTGGCCTTCCTGGTGTATTTCATCCCTCTGACAATCATCAGGTAAGGGACCTGCAGTCCAGACCCATGTCTTTCCTGGTGCACCAATTCCTACTCTCCTCCCCTACAGGCCTTTCATTATTCCTGGTGTCCTTGAGGGAAGTGGCCAGACCACAAGATTTCATCTAAAGCTACTGTGTGTCAAGCCCAGCTTCTCCAAAGTGGAGTAAAAGAAGGGAACTAATATTTTCTGAGTATGTGCTATGGGACAAGCATTGTGCTGAGTGGTTAACAATTGTCCCATTAACCATATTACAACTCGATGAAAGAACTACTGTTATCTGCATTTTATGTGTGGTAAAATTCAGGCTCAGCGAGGTCCAGTAACCTACCCAACTTTGCACAAGATTTAAACATGGGTTTTTCTGATTTCATGCCTGTTTTTTCTCCTTTAGTATGTAGTCTTTCAAATATAAGACAGAGAACCAGTTTCAGAGACATTATAATTGAAAAGATAGGCAAACTAGAAACAAAACTGAAAAAAAAAGGGGGGGGAAAGGCAATGTACACAAAAACTATGCTAGAAAGTATGTGCAGTGAGGTCAGGTAATGGCAGGGCACATTTGTTGGAAGCCGCCGTTGAAGGAGAGAAGAATTCAGATAGGGGAAGGGAAAGGAGAGAGGAAAGCAGGCTCCCTGGTGACTGGGGGTTAGAGTAAGTGTGGTGACAGGGAAAAGGGCAGGCAGGCGCTGTCAGTGGGGGAAAGGAGAAGCTGGCAATAAGCTCTTTCTGGTGGGTCTGGTGGTGTGAGGCTCGGTTATAAAGGGCCTTAACCACCAAGCCATAGGAAGTTTCCTTTGTTCTGCAGCCAATGGCGGCCATTGATGGTCTTTCAGCAGAGAAAACCACAGCCACCTGGAGAGGCAGGTCTCGCTAGTCATATGGCAGGATTACTTCTGACAAAGTGGCTCTGCATGGGTGGGTAGTATGGGAATAGGGAGATGCTGGCCTGTTGGATGTGTGCATGGCCGGGCGGATTCTGCACCTTTTGAGTGTCCCCAGGCTTGCCCTGGTGTGTCCCCTAATTTCCCTTGGTTGAAGGAAGATCAGCCTTTGGTTTCGGATCATATAAATAATGATGCAATAAAAATCTTTACATTTACATTTTTTCATGAGTCCTTGATTATTCCTTCAGAATCCATTCTAGTGGAATTCTTAGATCAAAGATGATGCTCATTTTAAGACTTAAGATGCATAGTCACAAACTGCCCTAGAGAAAAGGTGTATTCCTGCCAACAGCAGAAAAGAGCTCTGAGTTTTCTTCCCCTGACCCAGTGGAAGATGACACCACTTCTTTATTAAATCTTTGTCAAGCATAGAGGTTTTGGAAAGATATCTCACTGTTTTGATATCCATTTCTTTGACTATTAATTGTTATGCGCATTAAGTATTTTTCAAGTGTTTTCTGACATTATATGGGAATCACGTATTCTTGCTCGTTGCTCATCTTTAGTCTCATAAAATACCAAAGCTGGAAAAATGTTATCCATCACATAGTCCAGCCCCCAAATGTTTCATAAAAGCAGGCTTAGGGCAAAAAGAAGCAAAATGACTCACCCAACACCTGCCCAGAGGTGGAGCTAGGCAGGGCAGTGATCCCATAGCCAGCCGAGCAGCCTTGCTGATGCTAGAGGTTGCCCAGTCATCTCTGCTGAATTGACAAATTGACATCTTCGTTATTTCATCATACTGCCTCCTCTCTACCAAGCTGAATTTGGGAGGAATCCTGAAGGAAAGATGAAGGGTATCTAGACAACCAATCAAAGGTAAGTCATAGCATCGTTGGAAAGGAGCACATGGAAGAGGAGGGCGGCTAGTCGCAGGGGTAAGCATTTGGGAGGAAGTGGCTTCCGCTGTCTGTCACAGGCAACTAATGCGTAGATTTCAGTGGCAGGGTATGTCCGTGTTCTCTCCTGATTGATTTCCCATCAGTTCACAAAATCAGTCCAAACCCCTGCTTAGCAGGGTGAATACAGTATGTGAATCACGTGGCTCCCAGCGCGCTGTCTGGCCAGATCCGACCCGCGGCTCTTTCACTGTCCCTAGCAGCTTCTCCCGGCCAGGACCTCTCAAACTTGCCTATAGCCCAACTTGTGTGTTCTTGTAGTGTCCTTGGAAAAAGCTAAGTATAATTTGATGCTGAAGGGATGATTTTTAAAAGCAAGTTTCACTCACCCCTCATCAAAGTACAGCCTCCTTAAATCCTTCCCCTTGCTCCCTAGCTGTGGTAGAATGATGGAGCTTCAGAATGACCACCCTCCAACCTTGAGTTTTTCTGAAGGGTTTCCTATCTGCTCAGTTATGAGCTTTGCTCTTCATGGTCAGGATCCTCCTGTTGAAGAAAGAGCTTCTCTCAGGGGCATATGGTTCCACCGCCATCAGCTCCTTCACTCTTTTTCTTCTTCGTCTTCGTCTTTGTCTTCTTCGTCTTCTTCGTCTTCCCCTTCTCCCTTCTCCTCTTCTTCCTCCTTCTCCTTTTTAGCTTGAGAGAGAGAAGGAGAGAGTGGGGTAGAGAACCAGGGCGGGGGGCAGGGACCCAGAGAATCCTATGCAGGCCCCACGCTCAGCATAGAGCCAGACCGGGGGCTTGATCCCACAACCCTGGGATGATGACCTGAGTGAAAATCAAGAGTCCAATGCTCAACTGACTGAGCCACCCAGGCACCCCTCTTACTCCCTTCTTTACCCAAGACCAGGTCCAAATAGAATCTTGTGAGGAATTTATCTACTTATCGTTGTCCAGCTAGCCCCTTGGATAACTCCCTACAATTTCATATCTCTCAGAGCTAAGGTTCACCATTGTTGTTTTCTCCCTTCTTAATTATACTTTTGATCCTTGAGTTTGATTCGGTTGCTTATAGTTCTTTTAGGTAAAGTTAAGCTTTTTAATTCCACGCTTAAGTAGACAAAAGAAACAACTCAAATAAGGCATTTCATTCACTTTATGAACCATGCCTCATGCTTCATTGTTCTTCAGGCATGATACACACCTACATATATATATATATATATATATATATACACGCATACATACATCCGTGCCAAACTGAGAGGCAAAAAATACATATATCATTGTTTTAACTTGTATTTTTTTCATTACAGATGAGATTTTTTTCTANCGAAAGTCAGACGCTTAACCGACTAAGCCACCTAGGCGCCCCAAAATATGAGATTTTAAAAGTTTAATATTATTATTTTTCTTTTTAAAATAAATTACATATTCTATTCCTTTACCCATTTTTCTCAACTTTATTTTGTTTTCTCTATTCTTTATTTTCAAAGATATTCTTTAAGTAATGAGATTTTCCTGTTTTCAGGCACTGAAGATATTTCCCTAGTTTGTCATTTGCCTTTTCATTTTGAATATGGTTTTATTTTGCTTTCAGTTAATATGACTAACATAATTATGAAAGGAGAGACAGCATGAATAACAAAAATTAGAAATGAGAAAGTCAAATGACTAAATTTAAAAAGTTAAAAGAATTGTAGGAAAGCATGTGCAAACTTCATATCAATGCAGGAGAAACTATGAATGAAATGTATATGACTTCTCTCTAATACATCCGCGGTTCACACTGTGGCATGTGCACATTTACCTGTGTTTTTCTTTACATTATTGCCTTCCGTTTCTTTCTTAGGAAATCGCCTCCTGCAAATACTTATCTCTACTTTGATTTAACTGAAAAAAAAATTTTTTTAATGTTTTATTTTGGGGGGGGAAAGAGAGAGACCTAGCATGAGCAAGGGAGGGGCAGAGAGAGGGGAAGACACAGAATCCTTAGCAGACTCCAGGCTCTAAGTTGTCAGCACAGAGCCTGACACGTGGCTTGAACCCATGAACTGTGAGATCATGATCTGAACCAAAGTGGGATACTTAACTGACTGATCCACTCATGAGCCCTGATTTAACTTTTTAATGCTTTATTATTTTAGTTATTTGAAAATAATTTCAGTGTTGGGAGTACATTACAAATGTCACTTTAAAAAAAACATATTTGATTTGATTTGCCAATTGACCCAATAGCATTTATTTTTGATGTTACATAGGAATTAGAGATCTGAATTAATTTGTTTTTTTTTTTTATATGTTGGGTCATTTGTCTTCACACCATTTACTGAATAATCTATCTTTTCTCCATGGTATGAAATAGAAATTCTATCATCGGCATATTTATAATCATAAATACTGTCATGGTTTCTGAACTTGTTAGTTTCTTCAGTTTGTTTTTATCTTCTTTTCTCTCTATCTGGAAAGATATTCTTAAACAATACCTTTTTCTTTTTTTATGTGCTGCAAATATGTCTCTAGTTTGTCATTTGCTTCTTCACCTTATTTTATTTTATTTTATTATTTTTTTACATTTATTTATTTTTAGGAGACAGAGTACGAGTGGAGGAGAGGCAGAGAGAGGAGACACAGAATCCATAGCAGGCTCCAGGCTCTGAGCAAATGTTCAGCACAGAGCCTGATGCGGGGCTCGAACCCATGAGCTGTGAGATCATGACCTGAGCCGAAGTCAGACGCTTAACTGACTGAGCCACCCAGGCACCCCATCTTCTTCATTTTAAATATGGTTTTATTTCCAGTTAATCAGAATTGCCATAGTTAAGAAAAGAAAGAACACAGAAATAAGTAGGTTAGGTGCTTTTTCGCCACTACTACCACATTGTTTTATTATAACTTTATATACATTTCATATCTGTTAGAACAAGATGGCTTGTCTTTCTCAAAGGTCCCCTGGCTATTTCAAGGGAGTTACTGACGCTCTTCCCTTCACCCACTTCTCCAGCCATAGCAAACAAGGATGTCTCTCGCTCCTCTCATGTCTGTGAGATGTCCTTTCTGCACATCATTCCTTATGCCTGAACATTCCTCCACACTCACCCTGCCTTGCTTCTGAAAACTCAGTTCACATTCTTCATGTCTTCCTCCACATACCAATGCCACACGGAGCTGCCAGTCCTGGGCCAAATAGTGCCTCAGGTGTTCCCTCGTAGCCTCCGACCTCAGCTTGTCTCTGTCGCCATGAAGGCTTTGAGGTAGTATCATCACCTGCTTATGTGGCTGTATCTCTTGAGTATAGAACTTTGTCTCTTAATTTCTGGATTCCAAATCCGACATGCTATATAGGCCCAAGTGATAAACTGCACCAATCATAGGACAGAGGAGCCATGTCACTCACACACACACACACACACACACACACGCCTATTATGGAAATTTCTGGCTATTGAGTAACTAGATCAGTTTCTGGCATATGGTAGATCCTTCATTGATATTGGTGAAAGGAAAGAAGGGAGGGAGAAAGGAAAGAAGGGAGAGAGGAAGAAAGGCAGAGAGGGAGGGAAGAAGACAGGAAGAAGGAGCTGTACTCTCTGCGGCAAACGTTCATGAGAGCTGCGTATGAATAAAGATTTAGCTGCCCTGTCATTAATTAAATCAGGCTCCCAGGACTTGAAATCACAGTGACTGACAATAAAGGCAATACAGTGTTTTTCTGGGTCAACACAACTCCTGTTATTTAAAAATTACCTTGACACGATTGTCTAACTGCTGCCGGGGAGGTTATTAGCCCCAGTGTAATTGCTTTACTTTAGCTGTGGTTATTTTCTTGTGATTTAATTGATTTCTCATTCTTATATCAATTTTATCTCTGTGACATAAAGATAGAGACATAAAAGATCCATGGCCAATGATTGCAAAGTAATAAGTGGAAAAAAGCACATTTGTCATAGAGTACTGATTCGCGTTACATGAAAAATAAACCCATCTAGTTTGCTTGGGGAATGGAGTTCCGATGGTGGGAAAGCCCTGTGCTAAGGTTGGTACAGCCCAGTAGAGTTCATGGCCATGGTGGGTAAAAGGACCCAGGGGCTGACCAGCACTGTCCCTGGGCATGAGGTCCAAGGTCAAGGAGAATGACCCATCATACTAGTAAAGGAAGTGACATAATATATATGTTACCTGAGGGGTGGCAAGAGTTATACCTTTTGAAAAGGCATTCTCACTGATTTGCTAGGTTAGGGTAGATGTTTGTGACTTGTTTTCCAATATCCATTCCACAAGAAGCCCCTCATAGCAGCCTCTCCCCTCAGCATGTGAATAGTTTGGGAATCACTACGTGACCAATTCTAGCCAATGAGATGTGAAGGAGTGTCTTTTGATGAGCTTTGGGAAAAGATTTCCTCATTCTTAGGGAAGAAGCCCAGAAGTGGACAGTGCCTCATCTTCTGGGCATTGCTGTCTCTGCACTGACACCTAGAACTGCTGCAGTCTGACTCGGGAAGACCCTTACCCTGAAAAGAAAAGAGACAGGGATGGAAAGAATGCAGATTTGACCCTTTGAAGTTCAATTATGGAAGATAAGACACATCCTAATTGCTCAGAACAATTTGAGTTGGGAATTTTCTGTAACTTGCGACAAAAAGCGTCCTGACATCCAGCTGTCCATACTTGCTGGTCCAGACATCAGTGAATTCTGAACTACTGAAGTCACCAGAGTGAACGCTTCTGAGAAATCTCAGTTAATTCTGTGGTGCCAAGTGAGTTAGTAAAGGCATTCCTTTGACTTTCTCTGTCCTCGGAGCCCATGAAACGGTGCCAATGGACTGTGTATATCAGAACTCTCACGTTTCTCTTAGTTTCTTAAGTATCACGCTGTTTCTACGCTTTCCCCCCAAAGTTAGATCTGCCTTCATGTCTCCCAGAGCCCAAAGACACAGATCCTGACCCCTTGCCTCTTCCCATACATTAGTTATTTCTAGAAATACATAATACATGTAGGACACCACCTTCTGCCAGACCCTGGACCAGGCAAGGGGGATACAGAAATGACAAGACATACATCCTGTTTGAATTTAAGAATCTTCTTGTATAACAGAGAAGGCAGCCAATTAAGAAAGGTGTTACAACAGTGTGGTGAGTGGTATGGTAGGGTTAATAGAGAGCCCCCTTAGGTGATCCACAGCAGAGATGCTAAGCTGGCCTAGGAATCAAAGAAGGCATGCAGTAAATAACTAGAACCATATATAGCACGTGTAACCCAATACAGCCCCCAGAGGAGCCTGTGCACCCTCCTTAACAAGTATGTTAACAAGTTGGTTAACAGCCCTTAAAGTCCGAGGACCCAGGCTACAGTCCCATCTTCTAGTTGTGTGAACACAGACAAGTCACTGAATCTCTCAAATCTGAAGTCTGACCCCAAGAACAAGTCAGGGCACTTATTATATATTCTTGTATTACTCTACATTTTATCTTCATATGATTTTGCTCCTCTATAATCATGTATTACTGTGTCCTCATTTTATTATTGTCTATCTCCACAAATACAATGTGAGCTCCATGAAGGGTAGGACTCTGTTTTTTTTCTGCCATGGTATCCACAGTGGCTCAACAGGTGCCTGATACAAAGTACGTGTTCAAATGCATATAGTGGAGTGAATTAATTAATGAAGGAGAGAGACCTTTTCAACTAAGGAATATCCTTAAAGCCCCTGCTTGGAGAAGAGGGGGAAAAAAAGCCTGTCCAGTGAAGTAAAACCCCCCCTACCTGTCCTCTCTATGGCTGACTTCTACTGCAACCTTCAGAGCACAACTGGACACCATCCTCAGGCCCCAAAGCTTAGGCAGAGATGTGGCCTTAGGCTCTGTCTGACTCTGAAGGCATATGGCAACAAGATTGCAGTGGACATCTATCAACTCCCCAACCTTGTGCTGGGTTCTGCAGGGGTCAGGCACCTGTAGTCTGAATGGGGTGCTCTCTGTTGTGTCTCATAAGAAGAGTAAAGGTTTTGTTCTGTTTCCTGGACACTTCTTACACATAATCCAGACTCTGAATGAAGGAACTAGGTTCAGGCATCCTCCTAAGAGTCCTGCAAGGTTTGCTCTAGCTTAGGCTCTCACTCCCCACCCCTCCACCATGAGCTGCCTCTATAAAGGAAAGGAAAGAAAATGCATCTGTGTCTGGATAGTCTTCCGTAAAATCAACAATTCAGCCTGCCAGTTACAGATAAGGGATACTTTCCTCAATCTAGGTGATCTTTCCATTTTCAGATTTCTAAGGAGCTTGAAGAAAAGGTGTGCTTGTCAAGAGAATGGAAATAGATTGAGGACATGGAAGAAGTTGGACCAAAAGAATGGAGATCCTATTCTTTAGCTCTGTTTCTGCAAATGGGCTATTTATAGATCTGCTGATCTTCAGGACATGATCACCATAGACAAGACTCAGTGTAACCAGTATCATACTAACATGGAAACCCCAAGGAAGAGGGAGCTAATTATCACTGAGGAACAAGGACAGCTCAGAAAGTTTTCATAGCAAAGTGAAATACCGAGAATGGGCTTTAAAATGCATTTCAGTGAGAGAGCAAAGTGGACGCAGACAGACGGAAGGCACTGGAACTCAGATTCACCCAAAGTCAACTTCATGTGAAGCATGGAGTCAAGGTTAGTTTTGTTGGCCTGCTCCTATTGGCCGCTCCCATCACTGATATGGAGAAATGTCATTGAGAGTCAGTGGGGTGGAAGGAAGCAGGATGATGATGGTAAAGGTAAGGAAGGCAGAGGCAGATTGTGGGAGGCTTTGGATGCCCTGCGCAAGAGACTGGATGCCATTTGTAGGAATGGGGAGATAAGCCAGAGACTGACTCTGTGTCCTAGAGTGCCACCTTGATGGCAGCATGGACATTCAAGATGGTAGCTAAGTAGAGGCATTAGAAGATCACAATAATCAGGCAAGAGGTCACAAGGGGAGCTCATTGGGGCATCACACATACTGAAATTAGAATCATACAGAGAAGATTAGTATGGTCCTTACATGAAGATGACATGAATATTCATGAAGGCTTCCATACTTTTAATGGGTATAGAGCTTCACTTAGCGAAACTGATAAATTCTGGAGATGGATGGTGATGATGGTTATACAACAATGTGAATGTACTTCATGCTGCCAAACCATGCACTTAAAAATGACTAAACTGGTAAATTTTGTTATGTTTATTTTACCACAATAAAAAAAAATTGTCAGGGCACCTGAGTGGCTCAGTTCATTGGGCATCCAGCTCTTGATTTTGGCTCAGGTCATGATCCCAGGGTCATGGGATTAAGCTCCTAAGTCGGGCTCTGCTCTGACTGTGCAGAACCTGCCTAGGATTCGCTCTCCTCCAGCCCCCTCTCTGTCCCTCTTCTTTGTGTGTTTGTTCAGTCTCTCTCTCTCAAATAAATAAACATTTTTTTTAATTGTCAAAGTACTAAAAAAAGAGGTTGTAAGGATCTGGATTGATGCTGAGGAGCAGGAATGGAGAGGAAGGAACAAATCATGGAGCCATTTTGGATGGAAAGTCCATAGAACTTGCTGATGAAAGGAATGAGAGGAGGAAGGAGACAAATATAATTCAGAGATTTCTCTGATGCATGACTGCTCTGCTCTCAGAAGTGGCCTGATTTGGGTAATAAAGGGACACCCTACCTATTAGGAGCTGTTTTGCACTTGCCTGGCTGGTCCTAAGTAGATTGGGTGGGGAAAACTTAGTCTTAAACCACTAACACATAAGACCTTCCTTAATTTTCCATTGTGTATATGGCAGGTGGTCAATGAAAATTTCAATTATTGATTGATTTAGCACTGAGGTTGCAATTATAATACATAATTAATGTTTCATGGTGGTTGTAACCTTTCCTTATATTTCATTTCCTGGTGAAAAAGTTTCCCTGCTGCAACAAATGTCCAACTTAGGGTAAAGAATAGACTCACAAGTAATTTTTTTCTCATTTCTTCTTTAAAGTAGACATACAAATTCCAGAAAATTCTCTGGACAGGTATATGAGAAGGAGTGAGGATGCTCCAAAAAGGTCCCAAGCTCACCTGGAGCCTTCAGAGCAGTACAGTGAGAATAGGAAAAGCAATGAGGAGCAGGTTTTAACACAGTCATTAATTAAGTTATATTCTAAAGGTCATTAAAAACAATTAGTGCTTTGTCAGCTACTGCAGACCAGAGCTCTGACTTTGTTTTAACCAGTGATTCTCAAGAGGGAAATTTGTGCAATGCTGGGCACCTGGTTGGCTCAGCTGATTAAGCATCTGACTTTGGCTCAGACCATAATCTCATTATTTTTGGGTTCAAGCCCCACATTGGGCTCTGTGCTGACAACGCAGAGCCTGGAGCCTGCTTTGGATTCTGTGTCACCCTCTCTCTCTGCTCCTCCCCCGCTCATGCTATGTCTCTCTCTCTCAAAAATAAACAAACATTGAAAAAAATATTAAGGAGCGCCTGGGTGGCTCAGTTGGTTAAGTGTTGGACTTTGGCCTAGGTTATGATCTCATTGTTCCCAAGTTCAAGCCCCGTGTTGGGCTCTGTGCTGACAGCCAGAGCCTGAAGCCTGTTTCAGATTCTGTGTCTCCCTCTCTCTCTGCCCCTCCCCCACTTGTACTCTGTCTCTCTCTCTCTCAAAGAGAAATAAACACTTAAAAATTTTTTTAATAAAATAAAATAAAAAAGCAATGCTTTGTCCCAAAAATTTTAGTTGTTTCTTAATATATTAGAAACAACAAATAGCTGATTAAAGAGGAGTATAAATTTTTATATTCATCAAAGGGGACAAAAGATACAAAATTTTCTGATGCTTTTGAGTCACCAAAGCTTTGCTTTCCTGTTAGGTATCGATTATATCCTGCTAAAGTAGATGTGATATTATGTGAAAAATGGAAAAGAAAGAGGGGAAAGAAAAATGGCATTTATCGATTAAGTCTCTGCTATTTCCATGCACTGTGCTTGGCATTTTCAATATTGTCACATTTGATCCTAAAAATCTCATAAGAAGTTTGCATTATTAACTGCATTTTACTGTCAGCAGAGTGCGTTAGTTGGTTGGGGCTGTGTAACAGCAGACAGACAGACTAGGCAGCTTATAAAAAACTGAACATTACTTCTCACAGTGCCAGAGGCTGGAAGTCCAAGATCATGGTGCCAGCACTGTTAGATTTTGGTGACAACCCTCTTCCAGGTGGCAGATGTCTTGTTGTGTCCTCACATGGTAGAAGGGGCTAGGGAGCTCTGTGTGGTCTCTTTTATAAGACCACTAATCTCATCCATGAAGTCTCCACCCTCAGGATCTAATCACTTCCCAAAGGCTCTACCCCCTCATACTATTGCCTTGGTCGTAAAGATTTCAACATATAAATTTGGGGGTGGAGACGCATTCAGCCTATACTACTCAGTGTATCACTTATCTATTGCTGGGTCACAAATTATCATGAACCTGGTGACTCAAAACAACATATATGTGTTATCTCCAGTGTCTATGGGTCAGGAGTCTGGACATGGCTTAACGGGGCACGCCGTCAAGGTGTCTTCCAGGGCTGGGATATCATCAGAGGCCCCACTGGGAAAGGATCTTCTTTCAAGCTCTCATGGATTCTTGGCAGAATTAATTTCCTGGAGGCATAGGACTCATGGCAGAAACAAAGAGAGACACTAGCAAGACAGGCACTACACTCGTATGCAATCACGGACATTTATCACCTTCGGCCCAATGCACGGATTAGAAGTCACAGTTCTCACCGCACTCAATGGGAGGGGATCTCACAAAGGCATGAATACCAGAGACAAGAATCATGGGGCCACATTAAAGAGTGTCTAAGGTCAGGGGTGCCTGGGTGGCTCAGTTAGTTGAATGTCTGACCTCGGCTCAGGTCATCATCTCACGGTTCATTGGGTTCGANCAACACTCTGTTTCTCTGTTTCTCAAAAATGAGTATTAAAAAAAATTGAAAACAAAGAGTGTCTAAGGTCAAGGTCAAACAACCAGCACATAGTAAAGCTGGTTACAAATATAAATCTTTCTGACTCCAAACCAGTGTTTGGATTCTAATCTCAGCTCTACTTCAGCTCTACCTCTGGCCTCCTGAGTTATCTTGAGAAACCATTTCCCTTCACCAAGTCCTAACCTCCTCAGTTGAAAAAGAGGTACCTGTCATCTGCTGGGAGCACCATCAGCAAGGATAGGGACCAGGCCTGGTGTAGAGACCCTTCCCCTCACCCCTCACACTCTGGCCACTGGGAGTGCTCCTCTATCTGTGTCCTCACTGTAGGAGCCCACCAGCCGTGTTAATGTTACGTCTGGTCCTTTCCACAGTGTCATCTATGCCATTGTGATCCGAACCATTTGGATTAAGAGCAAAGTCCATGAGACAGTGATCTCCAACTGCTCGGGTAAGTCTGTAATCAGAATGACCCAACTCTTGGGTAATTTTGCTTCTGTAGTTTTTTTTTTCTTTCCTAGCAAATATGAGCTTGGGCTTTGCCTGAATACAAGTGTGCATTATTCTCTCAGGACTCAGCAGGCAGAGCTGACCCACCAAAGGCTCTCCCCGCAGGTACTGTCTCTTCCCTGTGGCCTCCCTGAAAACTCAAAGAAGGAAGGAGGGACTTTGGGTGACAGGATCCAAAGGTCCCCCTAGTGTCTTAGACCTGACAAAGAGCCACCTCCTGAAGGACAGTGGGGTGAAAAGACAGCTGTCCAAGGAGCACACATTCAGTGAAACACGAGCATAGACATTTCTATCTGGCTTGAATTCACAGATGGAGAAAACTGCCGTCTATCCACAGAACACTCCTGGACCCGAAGCCAGGCAAAGAATGGTCAGTTTCTCCCCAGAATGAGCCTGAGACCACCCGCTACATCCCTTTCCCAGATCCTGCTGCAGGCAACCTTAATGCAGAGCCCCTCCCCCATGGCAGGCGCCGGGAGCTGAAGGCAAATATTACTGGACCTGATGGAGACCAACCCAGAGAGGACTCAGTGAACCACGTGCCAGAAAGAGAGGGCCAAGGGCTCCTGGTTTTCCATTTAATATAATGCAACTAGCTCTCTCCTCAGGCTCCCCCCATCTCCCCGTTCCTTGTACACACACACACACACACACGCACCCGTTCACACACCCAATCTGTCACACGCACACTTATACGCTCATACACGCCCACATCTACATACTCACCTGCACGCACTCACACAAGGACAGCAAGCTAGAATGCAGATACCTAGGCTGTGAAGAGCTGGTTTTCTGTTCCAGATGTGCCACTAAGAGCTGTGCCACCGTGTGCTAACCTCTCTGGCCTTCAAGAGGTTAAAATAAAGGGACAGACTAAACGGTCTCTAAGTCTACCTCTTTTCAGACCTTAGGTCAGTACCTCTACTGGACAGAGACCACACTCATCTTCCTCCCTCTTGAAGCTACTTCCTGCAGTGAGAAAGTCACACAGATCCCCAAGTGGGCACTGATAATCTGTGTCCCTCTGTCTAGAAGAATTGGTAGAGACGCAGAAGCTTTAGTGTCTTCATCTGAATTCAGTTCATTTCTGCTGTGTTCACCACGTGTCAGCAGCGCTACAGAGGACGGGAATGCCAGGTGAGTAAGTGGCATGGTTCCACACGAGGAGAAGCCTGTCCTCATGCACTGGGCTTCAGCTCTGGCTGCACAATGGTGCTGCCTGGGGAGCTGTTCAAATGCACCGATACCCAGACACCACTGCCTGAGAGATTCCGACGCACCTGTTTGGAATGAGGTCTGGCATCATTACTTTGCAAAAGCTCTTCGGATGATTGTAATGTGCATCCAGGTTTAGCAGCCTCTTATCCAGTGGGAGACACAGTTATAGGCAGCTGACACCCACAGTGATTGACGAGAGTAACCCAGAGGTGTGTGCAGGCTGCTTGGAAATTTTCTGTCCATGAAATACGTATCATTCAGCTTGTGGCTCATTCTGGCCTCCATGCAGATCCTCCACACAGACTCCCTCACGCCAGTCTAGTCTCTGCCCCCTGGCTTTTCTAGAAGAACAAGAGCAATCAGAAAGAATAAACACAAAGGCATTCATTTCATTTATTGTGAGTGACTTTGGTCAAAAGTCAGAATGTTTGTCTGAAAAAAAAAATGGAGAAAGATATCCTTCCTCTATCAGATATCAGATAAATACATTAAAATACTGTAACTGTTGAAATAAGGTATCTCTATCATAGAATTACATAAATGGGAATAGAACAGAACAGAAACTCTAAAGGAAACTTTAGGAAATTAGGGTACGATGAAGTGTTTCAAAGTGATAGAGTAATAGAGATTGTTCAGTAATTAGTGTTGTTGAGATGATTTATTTGGAAATAAATACAGCTGTATTTCTACCTCATATGCCACAAGGAAATACATTTTTATTAAGGGTATAAATCAAAGAGAGAGAGAGAAAGGAAAAGAGAGATAAGAATCATTGTTTATAATCAGGAAAAATGGAAAAAGTTCCTTATATGCAATGAAGGATCAAGTATAATAATTATATAGACATACAATGAAATACTACAGCTATAAAAAGTATTGTGTAGTATAATTATTGCCTTAGAAAGGTGTCTATTATGTATTAGATTAAGAAGAAGAATGTGATATGATGCAAAAATCCCTTTTGTAAGTATATAAATCTCTAATAAATAGAATATGCATGTGCATGTACAGATAGATGATAGCTAGTAGGATAGATGGATAGATAGATAGATGATAGGTAGATGATTGAAAATGTCAGGAAGGGCAAACACTAAATGCTGCAGTAATTATCTCTGAGTCGTAGAATTTTATCTTCTTTCTTTTCTTCCTTCCTTCTTTTTTTTTTTCTTATCCAGGAGCTAAAATTTTCCACAATTACATATGTTTTATAATATAAAGTAATAGCCCACTGGCCCTTTAGCCTGAGTAAACATCCATCATTATGCTAGCTGTGTATATGAGGTATCCCTTTTTTTTTTAAGCCCCCACAAAAAAAGTATACTTTCATGTTCTTCTCTGAGTAACTTTATACTTGAACCCTGAAAGACCGAATGATGAAACTGTGCAGATGATAGATAGATAGATAGATAGATAGATAGATAGATAGATAGATAGAGATCTTAAATCAATGAATCCTTAAACATGCAAAACTTACATTCTCAGTGAATGAGTAATGACCAAGATCAGCTATATCTGGATATATAAGTAGGATCTAGAAGCTACAAGCAATAAGGAAGCTCCCAGAGGCTGAGATGGAAAGATATGAGATATGAGAGATAGAAAAAGTGCCTCTGCCTCCCCTGAGATATCTTTCTTCTGAGGCTTCCATGATGCCTGAAATTCAAACCAACGGAGTCAGTCCTTTTTCCTTAAGGTACTATCTCCAGTAGGACCCAGCAGTAGTACACTTGTAGCCTGGATTGAGTAAGGTGCACTGTACAAGCATATACAGATCAAGGCGCCACTTTAGACCTGGCTGACAGTGGACAGGTCAAGTGCGGTGGGACCAGAGCGTTTTGGAAGGTCCAGAACTTTGGGTTTGAAGGGGACAAAGTAAAAGGGGGGATATTTTAGTCTGTTCAGCCTGCCTTAACAAAGTACTTAAACAACAGAAATTTATTTTATCATACTTCTGGAGGCTGGGAAGTCCAAGGTCAAGGTGCCACTTGATTGTGTTCCCGGAGAGAGCTCTCTTCCTGGTTTGCAGATGGCTGCTACTTCCTCCTTGCTGTGTCTTCATATGAGACAGGAGATTGAGAGAGACGGAGTGCGTGCTCTCATTTCTCTTTTTTTTCTTTATAATATTTTTATTTATTTCTAGGAGAGAGAGAGAGAGCGTGAGCAGGGGAGGGTCAGAGAGAGAGGGAGACACAGACTCTGAAATAAGCTCCAGGCTCTGAGCTGGCAGTCAGCACAGAGCCCGACGTGGGGCTCGAACTCACGAACCGCGAGATCATGACCTAAGCGAAAGTTGGACGCTTAACCGACTAAGCCACCCAGGTGCCCCTCATTTCTCTTCTTATAAAGGCACAAATCCCATTCTGAGGGCTCTTTGCCCATGACCTCATCTAACTCTGATCACCTCCCAGGGGCCCAATCTCTAAATACCATCATGTTGGGACTTAGGGTTTCAACATATGGATTTGGGGAGGACACATACACTTAGTCCATACAGAGAGAGAATTGGGGGGAAAAAGACACTGTGGAAGTAATTGAAGACCAACCGAATGAGAGTAGACAAACACTATTTATCCAGAGCTTGCAAAAGAGCCATACATAGCAAGGGAGTCAGCCACCATTACCTACATTTTGGCAGAAACTCAAAAGCAGGCAGTAGAGTTGGAAAGCTTTATAGTGGAAAAAGGGAAGATTTCAGGTGTGCCCTGGTTGGTGGTTATTGGCCTGGGAAGCTGCAGGTAGGGTTAAGTAGAAGCATGCCATCCCGTCTGCTTGGTTAGGAGTGTGTGTTTGGCTTTTTCTGGTTGGTTTCAAGTTGAAATCAGGGAAAAAACTAAAGAAGCTGCCTGTCATTAATCAAACGTTGGCCATTTGGGGTAGATTGTTACAGGTCTTACTGGACCGCGTAATAGAGATACAGGTCTGGCTTCCTGCAGGGCTGATGTGTGCATAGTAGGGTGGCTTTCTGGTCTGCTTACTGTAGATAATGGACTGGTTTCCTGGCCTTGCTGCTGCAGAGCGTGGGTCAGAGTTCTGTTCTGATATTTGATCTCGCCATGATCCATTTGCTTATTGAGTCTGTCAACACAAACTGACAAGACGGCGGGACAGGCAGAGCATCTACTGCCGGTCACATTCTTTCCATGTTATCTTCTTGAATCCTTGCCCAGTGCTGCCAGGTGGCATCATCATTTCTCTTTTACAAATAGAAGACAGGCGTGCAGGTTAAGCCCATATGATTGACCACAAAGCCTATGTGCTCTCCCCCGTATCAAGCTCCTCGTGGAGGGAAGGACACTCCAGAAAGGGAGGTGGTAAATGACTTTAAAAAATACTCAGGGGGGCCTGGGTGGCTCAGTCAGTTAAAATGCCCAACTCTTGATCTCAGCTCAGGTTTTGATCTCAGGGTCATGAGTTCCAGCCCCACATTAGGCTCCGCCCTGGACATACAGCCTATCCAAGAAAAGAAGGAGAAGGAGGAGGAGGAGAAGGAGAAGGAGAAGGAGAAGGAGGAGAAGAAGAAGAAGAATCTCAAAGTGAAAACAAAATATTTTTCTTCATTAAAAAACCCAACTCAGGCTCTTTGGCAAGGCTTTTGCCTTCAGAGTGCTATTCTTGTCTTAGCTCCTATAAGTGTTTTGTTTTAAAGTGTTTAATATCTAAGAGATGGCCCCTACTGGTGCAGGGTTCCATTTTATTTAGGTAGGCTGAGGTCTTCCTGTGCTTTCAGATTTAAATCCGGTTGGTCTAAACCCCCGTCTTGTGATTCTTGCCAGTTCCAGGAGGCTGGCGTGTCCTCCCTGCCTGGGCCTCTAAGCTCTCATATCACTGACTCGTCTTGTAGGTTCTTCTATTTCTTGCTCCTGGTCCAGCAGGCATGGAATCCACATCATTTTCCTCAAGTTCATCACTCACAAGAGGAAACAGAGCAAATGTTGCTGGAGGTTTGAGGTGATGAACGGTTTCTCCATCTCACCAGCTGCTCCACCCCTCCCCTCCTCATCAGGCCTTTCACCACTGTGGTTGGGCGCTATGTCTCTCCAGAGTCCCTGTATCTCCTTGCTACTAGATTTTCCAGTCCCTTAATTCTTGGCTTTCCTCGTCCTCCAGTCTCTGAAATAGTATAATGCCTCAAAGAGGCACTATATACACTGACATACAGTATGCCATTACCCTTCCCCAAAGGTAGAAGTGGTGACAGTCACTTTTTATTCCTTAATACAAGTTTACATCTCCATTAAGTTTTTTTTTAGTTATCCATATCGCCACCAGTGAGCACCTTCTGGAATGAGGAGCAGAGAGTAGTATCAAAAGCTCCTATGCTCTATCTGATTCATAATGGAACTCACCAGATTTTCTTTTTTTTTTTAAGTTTATTTCTTTATTTTTGGGGAGAGCCAGAGAGTGAGCAGGGGAGGGGCAGAGAGAGAAGAAGGGAGAGAATCCCAAGCCGACTCCATACTGTCAGCATAGAGTCTGACATGGGGCTTCATCTCACAAATCACAAGGTCATGACCTGAGGTGAAATCAGGAGTCAGCCGTTTAACAGACTGAGCCACCCAGGTGCCCCATGATTTTCTATTTGTCATTACAGCCAAAAAGCTATGGAATTGGCTGGTAAATAGATCTCCAGTGTTGTTTGCATGCCAGGATTATTGCTCATCAACAAAGGGACATCAGCCTCAATTAGTGTGAACAGAGGCACACTTTGTCAATACAGGTTGCAAAGTTCAGTCTATCACTCATTTATGAACCACTCTTCTTGCTGGAAAATATGTCTGTTTTGTTCCCCTCAAAGGCTGACGGAAAATAAGAAAGATATTTAATAAATGATCTAACTAATTTCCCACAAACAGGTATAGGAGGCAAGAGGTAGAAGAGATAAGATTTTCAATTCTCAACCTTGTAGGTTATCTTTCATAAACAACATGCTCTTGATGTCCAGGGGTATCTACTTCTGTAAAATTGAATATTTAACTGCATAAGGACAGGAGATGAGATATGGGAGGTGAAGCCACAGAATGGACAAGTAACATATCTACATAGAACTGCGTCTGGTCATTGTAGCTTGGAAGATGTGATACAATCCATGCTACATCCAAATTGCATGTTTCAAATTAAATGAGGCACAAGGAGGTGGAGAAAAAAGCTTTGGATAAGGAACTGGGTTAGAGTCTTAATTCGTTTCTAGCTAAATGAATTGAAGATAAACTCATTAACTGCTCTCAGTACCTTTTTTCATCAGTAAATGTAGGTAAAATGCTTCTCCACAAATAACTACATTTAGCAAAAGACTTAAAGAACTTCATGCAAAAGAAGTATAAATATATAAATAAATGAAGCTTATAACAAGTTCATGGGTAGGAAGATTCAATAGCCTAGAGGTGTCAATTCTCCCCGACAGTCTACAGATTAATGCAATTCCTGTTGAAATTAAAATGAGACATTTTATTGAGCTTGACAAACCAATTTTAAAATATATGTGGAAATTCCAGGAGCCAAGAATAGCCAAGAGACTCCTGGAGAACTAGAACAAAGTGGGGGGGGGGATGTTACTGTATTAAATATTAACATTTATCATAAAGTCAGAGTGATTAATCGGGTGTAGTATTGACACAATACAACAGAGAAATGGAAAATAAAACAATCCCAAAACAGAATCTACACATATATGAGAATTTTATATATGTCATAAGATCATAGGAAAAGAAATAAAATTAGGTCATTACCTCAATTTATAAGAATACACAAATTCCAGGTGAATTGGAGACTTAAACTGTGTTAACTTTAAACAGAGCATTTAAGTAAAAAATGAGTTTATTTATGAATAGCAGAAAAATTGCAATTCGGGACAGGCAAGTTATGATGAACCTCAGGCAAGTTCAAAGAGACAAAGGGAAGATGAGATTTTATTAGGTTTTAGGAGGACGCCAGGGTGGGCTGTTCTGAACACAAGTCCATTGGAGAAGAACCAGAAGCAGTTCCAGGTCGCGGTGGTTTCTCATTGGCAGCAGGTGGGTGGTTGGTGCTTTGTGGCTGGGGCAGGGAGGGAGGGGTCTTCCTTACTTTTCTTTTTTTCTTTATTTTTTTTTATGTTTATTCATTTTGGAGAGACAGAGTGTAAGTGAGGGAGCAGCAGAGAGGGAGACACAAAATCCTAAGCAGGCTCCAGGCTCTGAGCTGTCAGCACAGAGCTGGACGCGGGGCTTGAACCCACAAACCATGAGATCATGACCTGAGCTGAAGTTGAATGCATAATGGACTGAGCCACCCAGGCACCCCTTCTTACTTTTCTTAGTGGTAGGAATTAAATTCTATGTGCAAAGTGCCTTCCCTTGTCAAAATGATTCTGTTTCTGCATTCTGTTCGTTAGGCAGCTGCAAGGAGCGGTATGTGCATGTGAGCGTCCCCTGCAGGGCTTGGCGATTCCATCTTAAGTAGGTTTCCTTTATTTTCACAATATGTAAAACTTTTAAAAGAAAATGTAGGGTGATACCTTTATGACATTGGGATAAGGAAGGATTTCTTAAACAAGATCCAAAATATGTTAAGTCACAAAAGAAACGATAGATCAATTTGATTTGTTTAAAAAGTTATTTAAATAGTTGAGCTACAAAGTGGGAGACATTTGCAACACACACCTGGGAAAGATTAGTATCTACAATATATGAAGAACACCTAAAAATCAGTTTAAAAAAGAGCTTTTTAAAACTGAATGAAATAAATCAGTTACAGAGATGAAAATTACAGCATAGGGAATATAATTAATACTAACCTAATAACATCATATAGTGACAGTTGGTAACTACACTTATCGTGATGAGCACTGAGTAATGTATAGAATTGTTGAATCAATATGTTGTTCACTTGAAACTACTATAACACTGTGTGTAAATTATACTTCAATTAAAAAAAATATAGCCACAACAACAAAAGATAAATAGAAAAAAATGAGCAAGATATAAACAGGCATTTCACAGAAGAGAATTGAGGAATGGTCAAAAATAAGATTCTCAACCTCACAGATAATTAGGAAAGTGCACATTTAAACCTCGGTTGGGTAAAATTTTCTTCTACCCACAGGATTAATAAAAATTTTAACATCTGATCTTTACTTATTTATTTAATTTTTTACATTTATTTATTTTGAGAGAGAAAGAGAGTGAGGCCGGGGGAGTGGCAGGGAGAGAAGGAATCCTAAACCGACTCCATGCTTTAAGCCAAGAGCCTGATTTGGGGCTTAATCTCACAAACCTAAAGTCATGAAATGACCCGAAACCAAGAGTTGGGCACTTAACCTACTGAGCCACTCAAGAGCCATATACCGTTTGATCTTTTAAAGTGTCGAAAAAGAGGGGCGCCTGGGTGGCTCAGTCGGTTAAGCTTCCAACTTTGGCTCAGGTCATGATCTCACAGTTCGTGGATTCGAGCCCCATGTCGGGCCCTGTGCTGCCAGCTCAGAGCCTGGAACCTGTGTCGGATTCTGTGTCTCCTTCTCTCTCTGACCCTCCCCTGTTCACGCTGTCTCTCTCTCTCAGAAATAAATAAAAACATTTAAAATAAATAAATAAATAAGTGTTGAAAAAGATAAAGCCATGGTTTATTTGGCAATATCATTCCTCAAAAACTTAGTGGATTTCTGATCTATTTGCTATCAGTCAGTTTCATATGCCAACAATCATGTCCAAAAAGTCTTTCTTAATAGAATTGTCAGGTCTGACTTATTTCTTTGCTTCCTCATGCAATCCCTATCTTTAACTTAATGGAAGCTAGGTTGAAGCCACCTGAAACAATAGTAGGGAGGCCACATCCTTGTCTGATCTTTGCCTTGGGAATGATTCTAAATGGGCCTTTGCTGCTTAAAACTTCTCAGTGTTTTAACTTGAGGATGAGGGTGAACTTCGTTGGCATAAGCCTTGCACACTTAGAAGTTGTACACATTTGCTTTAATGCTCTGCTCACATTTTCCTTTTGTACTGGGTCAGGTAAAGTACATATCTGTTACTATTAGGGACTGGAAGCAATTGATGCTTGCAACTCTTTGAAATCTCAAATTGTAAGACTTTCTTTAACTTCCTTTCGTTTTTACCAACCAACTCTCGTCGGAGTTCATCTATTTTTTCTAATACCTTGCTAAACACAGCTGGTAGCAATCAACACACACTATTAAGATTCTGCTTACCAATTGTGATGGTTAATTTTATGTGTCAACTTGAATGGGCTAAGGGATGCCCAGATAGTGGGCGAAACACCATTTCTGGGTGTGTCTGGAAGGCACTTTGGGAAGCATTTGAAGTGGTAAACTAAACAAAGAAAATGTTTTCACCAATGTGCATGGGCATCATCCAATCTTCTGAGGGCCTGAATAGAATAAAAAGGCAAAGAAAGGGTGAATTTGCTTGGGCTGGAACATCCATGTTCTAGACATCAGTGCTCCTGCTTCTTGGGCCTGGGACCAGGATTTACACAACTGCCTGATTCTCCAGCCACTGAGCTCAGACTTACACTGTCATCCCCCCTGATTCTCATTCCTTGGACTTGGACTTAATTATACCACCAGCTTTCCTGGTTCTCCAGATCACAGACAGCAAATTGTGGGACTTCTCAGCCTCCATAATTTTATGAGCCAGCCTCCTATAATACATTTCCTCTTCTATGTATTTGCTATTGGTTCTGTTTTCTGGAGAACCGTGACTCCTACACCAACCTGTCTCATGGGCTCTGGGCTCAGTAGGCACACAATTTGACTTCACCAGGCATCATACGTGAAGGTTGTAGCAAATGGGTCTCTAGTGTCCCAGTTTCTAATATCAGTTTCCTTACCTGCTGCCTGTCCCCTAGGCTAATGTCACATATTTTAGATTTTTGTTATGATAGCATTGCATATGAGATGCCAATTTCTTCTTCATTTAAGGAAACTATAGCTGCTATGCCAAAGAAACCCCCAAATATAGTAGCCTTAAGAAAGTGGAACTGTGTTTCTTGTTTAATTAAAGTCCAATTGACAGTAAAGGTCAAAGGGAAGGGCACTGTTCCACACAGTCATTCAGAAACTCAAGCAGATGGTTTCAATTCAGAAACCCAACAGTCAGGGGTGTGAGGAAGGGAGAGGAGGAGGAATATTCAGATGGTTTATCTGAGCCAGATCTGAGAGTAGTGTATATGGATTCTTCCCATATTCCCATAGGTAGAACTTAGTCATATGACTACACCATGCTGAAAAGAAAACGATTTGATGGACAGTAAACCTGTCTCTGCCAGAATTATCTTAGGTCTGTCAGAATTCCTGGTTCCACCTCCTTGACCTTGGCCACAGCAACTTGTTACTCACCACGTCTCTGGAGCCAAGGAAAACAAAAGGAAAAGTAAACTATTGCAACCTCATCAAGATAAAAATCTTCTGCACTACACAGGAAATAATTAGCAAAGCTAAAAGGTAACCGATGGAATGGGAGAAGATATTTGCAGATGACATCAGATGTAGGGTTAGTATCCAAAATCTATAAGGAACTTATACCCAAACTCAATACCCAAAAATCAAATAATCCAGTGAAGAAATGGGCAAAAGACATGAATAGGCACTTTTCCAAAGAAGACATCCAGATGGCTAACAGACACATGAAAAAATGCTCAGCATTACTCATCATCAGAGAAACACAAACTGAAGCCACTATGAGATACCACCACCGGTCAGAATGGCTAAAATTAACAACCCAGACAATGACAGCTATTGGCGAGGATGCAGAGAAAGAGGAACCCTCTTGCACTGCTGGTGGGGATGCAAACTGGTGCAGCCACTCTGGAAAACAGTGTGGAGGTTCCTCAAAAAATTAAAAATAGAACTCCCCAATGACCCAGCAATTGTACTACTAGATATTTATCCAAAGGATACATGTGTGCTGTATCAAAGGGGCACATGCACCCCAATGTTTATAGCAGTGCTATCGACAATAGCCAAAGTATGGAAACAGCCCAAATGTCCACCTATAGATGAATGAATAAAGGAGATGGTGTGTGCGTGTGCATGTGTGTGTGTGTGTGTATAAAATACATATATATTATATATATAATGGAGTATTACTCAGCAATCAAAAAGAATGAAATCTTACCATTTGCAACAATGCAGATGGAACTAGAGTGTATTATGCTAAGTGAAATTAGTCAGAGAAAGATAAATATCATATGACTTCACTCATATGTGGATTTTAAGAAACAAAACAGATGAATATAAGGGAAGGGGAGCAAAAATACCATAAAAACAAGGAGGGGGACAAAACATAAGAGACTCTTAAATACAAAGAACAAACTGAGGGTTGTTAGAAGGGTTGTGGGTGGGGGGATGGGCTAAATGGGCAAGGGGCATTAAGGAGGACACTTGTTGGGATGAGCACTGGGTGTTTATGTAGGGGATGAATCACAGGATTCTACTCCTGAAATCATTATTGCACTATCTGCTAACTAACTTGGATGTAAATTAAAAACAAAATAAAATAAAATAGAGAGAAAAAGATTAATAAATGAAAAAAGCGACCAGTAGATTTCCTTGTCACAAACAAATCACCTGCACTCATTATAAGTCCATAGATGGCTCCTTCCTCCGGCCAGGAATAAATTCTATCTCATTTACAAATCCCAATAAACCAATTGTTCCCCCTTCAAGCGCTCAGCTCATAAGAACAAAGGGTTCCCAGCGGCTCTGCGGGAAGCAAGGAGCAGGAACTGGCCCCTTAGAGACTGAATTTACAGTATGGGGTATTCTGGGATGCTTGCTTGAACCAAAACTGCCTAAGGCAGCATGCTGCTTCCAGTTCCGAATCTAATGGACCTGCTGCCTCTAGGATACCCCAGCTACTAATGTTCAGTGATGGCTGAATTTAACTGCTTTTTGCTCCAGCAGCGCCAAGGCCTGGGTAGAAATAATCCTTTTATCTCCCAATAAAGGAGAATTACTGGCATTTTGTAGCTCAGCTCTCTTTGAAGAGCCATCTTTAAAAGCTGGAGGCTTTGCATTTCCTAGAGTGGTCAGACTAAAGACGCGTTTCACTGATCTCATTGGGAGATCAAAGGGCAGGTAGCTGATTATATTGTCACCCAGCTGCCCTGTGGAAAGTACTGCAAGTTTCCATTTTGAAACGATTTCAGGGCACAAATGTCACGCTCAAGAACTTTTCAAAAAACAAAAACAAAAACAAAAAAAACAACCAACTAAGTCTTCAGCACCATATTGTTTCGAAGCCAGCTGTTACTCCAGCAAATCGGGACACTTTGAAAGGACATAATTTGGTCGGCTGTATTTCTTACTTGCCTCCCATGGGTGAAATCTTTCCGGGATAAGTTTTGGATGTATATAACTCCTATATGCTGAAAGCAACATTGTATAATAGACTCTTTAAATCTAGTATTACCTTCTATTCATTTCCATAAAGGTGGTTCCGATTCCTCCTGAAATACTGTTAAAACTTTATTCATCTCAATTAATAAGAGAATTTATATTCTCAGCATAGGCTTGCCATCTTAAATACATTATTATATTTCAATATTCAAACCTCTGAATTTGGCATTTTATGCCTCATGTTTTAAATTGGGAAACTGAGGCTGGGAATGGTCAGCATTTTGCCTAAGGTTACACAGCTGGTAATTGGTAGAGCTGGAAGGTGTAGTCAGGTCTGACCTTGAGGCCTGTATCCTTCCCAGGATACCACCTTGGAAATCGGGGTTTTTCAACCTTGGCACTACCAGTACGTGGGACTAGATAATTCTTTTTTTCTGTCTTCTGCATCTTAAGATGTTTAACAGCATTCCTGGCCTCTACACACTAGAGGCTGATAGCAGCCTCCCATACATTGAGACAACCCAAAATGTGTCCAGACATTGCTAAGTGTAACCCTGGGGGGCAATATTGCCCCTAGTTTAGATCCACTGCTGTAAATACTTCTGAAGCATTTGTTTCCTTACACCCCTGAAGCCCTGTGGTCCTGTGAAATGCACAGAATAAATGGAAGCCCTAACAGTACCTGAGAGTGGCCTTACAAGGTATACATTAAGAAATAAAAAATCAACTATAATCAGCATTTCAGCTTATTGCCCATAAAAGAGCCCCTTATTCCCATTATTCCTGAAAATAGTTTGTCCACTCCAGCGAGTAAATGCTCACACTGTGAAAAGACTTAGAAGTTTCCATGGCTTGCGGCTGCCTCAGAAATTCAGCCCAGACTCCTCATGAAGACATTCTAGGTCTCCCCATTTTGGCCTCAATTTTTCCCACCCTCAAAGCCAACATCCTTTCAGGCTCCAGCCAAGTGAGGGGACTCCACCGTGGTCCAAACACATCCGACATTTTCTTGTTTCCATGTCTCGACTGAGGACTCCCTCTGTTTCACGAGTCTTTCCCACCCCCAGCTCCACCTTCGATATCTCTGCATCTGGCCCGCAGCCTCCCCCAGCATAGTGGCGGGGTCCTTATTTCATGAAAGTTGTGCTATGCTGGTTGGATTGGGCTGGACTGGACTGGAGAGGGGCTAGAATAAGAAGTGCAAAAGTAAACTTCAGACCGGTTTCCGTGGGTTTGCAATAAATTTCAAATGTGACCCTGAACAATGTAGTGAGAACAAGCAAGCACAGAAACTGGCTTCTATAACTGTCCTGCCCCATATTACAGGTGCCCTGGGTAGGCTTTTGACCTGGACCACTACTAAGGTTGTACCCACTGAGACCTAATCAGTGGCATCCAGCCAGGGGTGTGTGAGATTGGCATCCCAGCCGTGCTTCCCTCGCTGAGGGTACACTGGGACAGGGCTGTGTGCGTGCAGAGGAAGAGCGCCTTTTCCCAAAGTTTACAAAAGCGCCATATTGCCTGGCAGAAGCTCCGACAATAAAAACTCTTCCACAGCATCAAGGACGCTGTGTCCAACACCTCCAATCCCACATTTGCCATTTAACACTCCTTTTACTGAGAGCTATCACTCTGAACTCTGTCCACCCTCGTCAACTTTAATTTTACCATTACTTCTTAACTAGAGAGAGGCTTAGATTGATTGATTCAACAAATATTTATTAATCATTTACTAAGCTTAGAGGATATAGGAGTGTAAAAAACCAAGTCTTTGCCTCCATCAAGTTCATATTCTAGTGGATTCTAATATTTATCCCGCATGTGTTTACCATCAAATAACAGCCCACATAGAATTAAATTATATCCAGACTCCTAGTTGGGACAGGTGTTTTTTGTTTGTTTGTTTGTTTGTTTTAATTTGTTTGTTTTGTCTTTGTTTTGCTTTAATTTTTCAATGTTTATTTCTTTTTCGAGAGGGAGAGAGACAGAGAGCACAAGCGAGGTGAAGGCAGAGAGAGAAAGAGACACAGAATCGGAAGCAGGCTCCAGGCTCCGAGCTGTCATCACAGAGCCTGAAACGGAGCTCAAACCCACAAACCATGAGATCATGACCTGAGCCAAAGTCGGCCGCCTAACCGACTGAGCCACTCAGGCGCCCCTTTGTTTTATTTTTAATATCCTTGGCTCGGGATTTTGTTGAGAGTGGAGTTCTGAGTTAGATGTATGAGTTACTTTGGGGTAACCATTCTAAGAAAGTGGGTTTGCCGTAAGTTGCTGAAGTGACTAGATGGGTATCTTAGCATTGCCCCCTGGCCAATTCCGGGTCACAAGGCTAATTCCAGCCTCAACTGACTCAGAGCATTCAGCCATAACTCCAGAGAATCTGGAGGTCCCAATGCATTTGCATTTATATCAAGTTGCAAACTGAGCAGTTTCCAGTGTCCAACCCCAAGCCGTCTTTACTCTGAAAATGTCCAGGAGGTCCTCCTGGGAAGAGATGAGTGGATACAAGTGGTCCCGTGACAGCTGTGGGTCTAACCTGTGATGTTCCTATTGGCAAAGATAACTTCATTTCACCACTGCCCTTCTGTATCTACAGATGGAAAACTGTGCACCAGTTACAACCGACGGCTCATCTCAAAGGCGAAAATCAAGGCCATCAAGTACAGCATTGTCATCATTCTCGGTGAGCAAAGTGTTGCAGAACTGTGTGAACATTCCAAAGGCAAACTTACGTGGAGAACAAACAGAGGGTTGTTGGAGGGGCTGGGGAAGGGGGATGGGCTAAATGGGTGAGGGGCATTAAGGAACCTACTCCTGAAATCATCGTTGTACTATATGCTAACTAACTTGGATGCAAATTTAAAAAAAATAAATCAAATTGAATAAAAAATAAATAAAATTTAAAAAACTAAAAATAAAGAAAAAATGAAGAGACCAAAAGCACACTTGTACCTGGGAGCTGGCAGTGGGGAGCCCATGCAAGAAAGGAATTTGTCTGCAGACACTGCCACCTTGGTCCGATTGGAGAGGAATGTGTGGAACTTGCCAGTCCATCTTCATCTCCTTTAAGAGCAGACATTGGTTCCTGATCCCTCCCTGTATGACGAGAGTTGCCCATCAAGACCACGGGATGGATAATTTGGAGAAAGTTGCATAAGGCAAAACTAGCTGACCTGAAATCATTACTATACTATATGTTAACTAATTTGAATTTAAATTAACAAAAAAAAAAAAGAAAAGAAAAAACAGACATAGCTAGCTGAATGATGTTCACCATGCCCAGTTGACCCAGCTGCATTCTCGAAGACTTATTCTCCCCTGGAGCTGACACGTATGAGCAAAGTAAGGAAAGAAGTAACATTCCATCTCTTCTGGATATTTAATTGCAGAGTCACTACAAATCTCTCCCTAATGGTCACTTTACCTTCTCTGCAGCCATCTTGTCTTCTTCCCTTTCCTTTTCTTTCCTCTTTACTTCTAAGACCAACAAAGTCACTTCATCTTAGGGGGAAAAAAGGTGTTTTGAGAGCACATAGTCGGATTGGAGTGTATTCTTTGTTATTCTCAAACCATCAAAGCTTCCTCCCTCTTATGCCCTCTCAACTAATGACCTTGCTTCATATGTCACTAGGAAAATACTATATCAGAATAGAACTCCCTCGCCCTTCCACCTTCACATTCATTCACCTATCTGCCTCTGTGCAATGTGCTCTGTCTTTTCTCCTATTTCTGTGAACAAACCAGCACTGCTTCCTTCTAAGCCCAAAATGATGGCTGGAGCCCTGCACCCCATTCCTTGCTGCCTTCTCAAGAATTTTGCTTCTCCAGGTATCTTCCCTCCACAACAGGCCTCCCCTTACCTGGATCATGTGCACATAAACGTACAATAGCTCCCTCCGTGAATTCTTCGGAACAGACCTGCTTCGCCGCTCTGTATGACTCTTCAACCATTTACCTCTCATTCTCTGGAGTCTGTTTCTATCTACTCTCTGCCATGTTACTCCTGAAACCACCCTCACCAAGGTCACCAAGACCTCCAAAATGCCCAGTGTCGATTCTCAATCCTCATCTTGACTTGTAAGCAACGTATGATCAGGCTCTCCTTCTTAGAACACTTCCTTTGCTTACAAATCATGCGTATGATTTCTGCTTGCGATTTCGATTTGTATTTCCAATGAATTCATTGTACTCAACATGGCAAACCCAAAGTCTTGGCATGTTCTTCTCTCCCTGCAGAGTGACTCTTCCCCCTATTTGTCACCATTTCAGTAAATGACACCATCTTTCACCCCGTGTCTACATCAAAAACATAAGCGCCATCTGTCTGTCATTATTCTATTTCTCTGACATCCCACATAACTAGCCTGGAGGCTCTACCTCCAAAATTGTTCTCAAACCCAACCATTCTTCACTATGTACACAACTCCTGTCTTAGTCAAAGCTTCCACCAATCTCTACCTGAAACATTAGAACTGGTCTTGTCTTTTGCTTTTCTGCAAAACAGCCAATGTGATCTTTCAAGATTGTAAATCAGGTAACTTCACTATCCTTGCAAACCCACCTCTGGCTTCCCATTACATTGGAATAAAACCCCACGTTTTTACCATGTGTGATCTATCCCTCAGCTAGTCTCCAGCCTCATTCACAGCACTCTCCCCCTTGCTCATTCTCTTCCAGTTCAGTTAGTCTTCTTGCTATTTCTTCGCTATGTCAACTTGTTTGCACCTTGGGGACCTTGCATGTTTCCACCACCTGAAAGACTCTTTCTCCATACGGTGGTCTGCCTTCCCCCTCACATCATTTTGCTTCCCAACAGTGCTATCTCATCAGCCAGGCCTCCTGCACAAGTTTTAAATAACACCCCCCCCCACCCCGCCAGTCCTTACCCTGTGGTATTTTTCTGCATGACATTATATCTATTGATCTGCATATTGTCTATCCCCTACTGGCCTAAATCCATGAAAGCAATGACCTTTGCTTTTGTGTTCCTTATATTATTATCACCAAAGCCTTAAATAAGATCCCATGTACACTAGGTGCTTCATAAACATTTGCTGGGAACAAACGAATTAGGATATGCAGGAAGAAAAAGGATTCGTGCTATTTCCTTTTTATTTAGTTCAACTACTACCCTCCCTGTCCTCTTGCAGCTCCCGAGAGCTCTGAGAAAGCAACCCTCTCGTGTTAGCTGTGTGTCAGATCACCAAAACAGTCCATCTCACCTTTATGAGGCATAACTGCAAAATGCCAAACAGACCACATGCTGTGTGACTCAGCCAGCAGAACAGAGGCACAGAACAGCACAGCAGGCTGACCCGGGGATAAAGCAAGCATATACAACCCTGGGGGCTCAGACTCCTTTCCCAGTAGCTTACAGACTAGATCAAAGATTCTCTTGCCTTCCCAGACAATCAGAAACACAGATATACCTCCCATGGATGTTGAGTCGGGAAATATATGTTATCCATGTGTGCCAGAGACAGCATAATTATTTGTAATCAAGAACCATATGCTCAGGTCTTGGGGGTCCTTTAGTCCAAGAGCAGAGATGCCCACAAGATGGGTAGCCCGTGTTAACAGCCCAATCAGACCAAATCAGTCATTCCTATAACAAATGTTTTGCAAGGCCCCTTTACCTGAAATGAAATGTATAATTAATACCACTTACCCAACATAAGTTTTAAAAGATCAATATTTAATAATATAAAGGAGGACTAGAAAGAAAATAATTTATAATGAAACCATGCAGATTGCAATATGTAAATACTTAGGCACAGCTACCCTAGGAGAATAATGAAGTAGTCAGCTAGATGTATTAACAGCTACAAAGGAAAATCAATGCAGGTGTGTTTTCATGAAGACATGAAAATAAAGCAGTATTGCTGTCAGGGACTTGATTTTCTGAGCAGGTAAACAAATCCTACTCAAGTTCCAAATTAAAGAAAGTATCTTTCCTCCCTTTTCAAGAGAATTGCATTTCTAGAAGATTCACTATTTAATACAAATATTTGTGTTCATATATAAAATGGAGTTAGGTTTCCAGAGTTCTGGAAATTACAAACAGAGTTTTCTGCTACATAAATCAAAGGCTGTGTGGGACCTGGGTCCCAGGGGAGGACTGGTTTCCCTGGGCACACCAGACCCCTTACCCCCTCAACACATAAATACATAAGCATGCACATTTTGAAAATGCCCTCCCAAGAGGCAATTTTGCCCCTCCATGCCCCAGAACCACTATTCTAGGTCAATGCTGGGCTCAACCACCAACACCCACAAGGTTCGGTGGTCTTTGTGTTTCAATTGCTCCTCTTTAGTACATTGCCAAGGTCTGGGGAAACAAACACGTGTCCGTTGAACAGTTTCAGAAGGAAGTTGGAGCCTGCTAGTAGATGGTGAAGCCTGACTTCTCTGAGGAAAGTCCTATGGGTGAGAAAGGGAGAAAAGGAAGGTGGAGAGGGTGTGACAAGAAAGCAGGAAGACCCATCCCAGTGATTTGTCAGCCCTAAGATTGTTTACCTCTGTGCACTTGGGGATTAGTTCAGTTCTCCAGAGAGTGAGGAGAAAGACATGTATGTAAAGAGAATCATTATAAGAAATTGGCTCAGGATCTGCAGACCCAGGAGAGCTCATGGTGTAGTTCCAGTCCGAGTCTGAGTGTGAAGGCAGCAGAAGAACAATGTCCCACTAGAAGATAGTCAAGCAGACAGCACGAATCGTCTCTCACTCAGCCTTTTGTTCTATTCAAGCCTTCCATGATTGAATGGGTCCCACTCCCACCATAGAAAATGATCTCCTTTTCTTAGTTTGCCCATTCAAATGTTCATCTTATCCAGGAACACCCAGCAATAATGTTTCCCCAAATACCTGGGCACCCCCTGACCCAGTCAAGGTAACACATGAAGTTAACCATCATACTCTGGATCTCTGTTTACCACTCATTTCCTCTGATGATGTGGAGACAAACAGAATCAGGGGCTCACGTGCACCAATGACTTGGAGAAGGGTAGAGGGCAGCTGTTTTCTGGAGTGGCTGACTTAGAAATGGTAAAGAAAATTAAGAGCATTGTGATGAGGCCAGACTGTGCTCTGGAAATATTAGGCACACAACTTTCCCCTGCCACACACTAAAACCAGAAATCACTATCTGGTCAAAAGGCTTCCTGTGCTTCTGGGGTTTTTTTCATAGAGTTGCCAAAGAGTTTTGCTGGTTTTCCTTCCATACGATGCAGGATGAGAGGCTGAGACCATGCCAAGCCATTCCTAACCTTTCCATGAAGGCTGACAACAAATCAGCCTTCAATCAAATCAAATGCTCCCTTTACAGAGAAGATCCAAGAAATTCCCTCAATTTTAACAGTGTATCTGTGGCATGTGTATGCCTGTGTGTATACGTGTGTGTGTGAGTAAACATGACGTTAATGTGAACACACACACTGTTCTAAATACTTCTGAGAGGTCCCAGGTGCTAAGGAACCTCCTATTTGGAGCTTCAGTTGAGGCCGCCACTGAAAGGCCCCTGGCTCTGGTCTGCTGTGGTGCTAATGGTTCCCTTCTCCCCAGCCTTCGTCTGCTGTTGGAGTCCATACTTCCTCTTCGACATATTGGACAATTTCAGTCTCCTTCCAGACACTGAGGAGCGCTTCTATGCCTCTGTGATCATTCAGAACCTGCCGGCTTTGAATAGCGCCATCAACCCACTTATCTACTGTGTTTTCAGCAGCTCCATCTGTTTTCCCTGCGGGTAAGGCTCACTCCTGCCCGGGCCAATGCAGATGTCTCTTGTACTCGGACTCAGACATGTGTCTTCTCTTTCAATGCTTCTTGGCAGGTATAGATGAGATGCCTGAGGATCAGAAAGGTCTTGCTAGTGTGACAAATTCAAACTCAGGCCATTGTCCATGCTCCTTCTCCTATTACCATATCACCTGCTGTAGCAACCATCTTAATCAGGTCGCATGTAGAAGAGCTTTCTTTTGTCCAAAGTTTCTCTATACAAATTGTCTCAATGCAATGCTGTGGTGGTAGCAGGACCCAAAGCATTATTACTATTTTACAGATAAACAAACGAAGGCTCAGGACCTTAAGTAACATTATTGAGGTTATCTGAAAAATTAGTAGCAAAGCTGAAATTAGATCCCCCCCACAACTACTCAGCCATCTTGCTGTTTTTTCAGCCGTTTTACTGCATGAGGTACAGAAAGTAGGTAGAGAAATCCATAGGAGATAAAATAGTAAAGCGGTTTAAGGCTTGGGTTTGATGCTAGTGGCCGCAGTTCAAATCCTGCCATTGCTGATTAATAGCTATGGATAATAGATGTGGACAAACTCAATACCTTGAGCAAGGTATTTAACTTCCATAAAAGTCAGAATCTTCACCTATAAAATGGGACTAAAAGCAGTGCCTACTTTTGAGCAGCGATGTGTCTGTGCGCTGCGCTCTGGTGCTGACCAGTGGGAAGGAAGATCGGGCATGATGGGTAAGGAAGGAAGGATATTACATGCAAAGTGCTTAGTACAGTATTTGGTCATCAATATATCCTCCATAACTGCTATGGTTTAACTTTCTTACTTCCCTTTCCATCAGGTCAAATTATTTTCCCTCCCTGATTTATTCTTTCTCTAGGCAGCAAACATCACGGGATTCCAGAATGACATTCCGGGAGAGAACGGAGAGGCACGAGATGCAGGTTCTATCCAAGCCAGAATTCATCTAGACTCTGGGGCACTGGTATGGCTAAGCTCAGCCCCATAAGCTGTGCTGGGTCCCTGTCTCCACCTTGGGCATGTGCATGGAAACTGAACTAATTTCTCCATTCTCCTCCTTTTCACAAAGCAAACATGAGTGGGCTCATGAGTGTGCCTCGCCTAATTGAGTGTGCCTCGCCTGTGTCAGCAAGTATTGGCCAATGTGAAGTCACCAGCTATTCATGTCAGCCAGGACAAATGCTCCCTCCTTCCCCATGACTTCCAGCCCTCCTTCCCACTGTTCAGCACCAGAACCCAATGGACAGAGACATCTCTGACCCAGGGCCCAGGCTTGGGCAAGCAGAGGGGACTAAAGAAGCATAGTTGTACTATGAGAGTCTTCTAGTTACAACTTAAGATGTAAATAAAAGACTTGTCAAAACCTAGATTGTCCCCCCATCTTTGGATTGGCAGTTCAGTAGTTGTAGCCCAGAAGATATTTATGCCAACAAATTCATTTCCAGTCATGGGTACTTTGTGTCTCCTCTGCAGATAGACTTGGTTTGTAGCTGGGTGTGTTGGCAGGAATCAACCTCATGTCCTGTTGTATCAACAAATGATTTGTCAAAAGAACTCAATATTTGCCCTCCAGAGGAAGGTTAAAATTGAAGGGTGCTTTCTTTGATGGGGATAAACAAATAACACTAAAAAAGTCATGGGCCCCAGATTTCCCGTCTTTGAGAGTTGGGACCTGGGTCTCACATATCTGAGGCTCTCTGAAGGCCCCTCCCTTTGCATTCAATGTTTGGGCCACTCTGGGCTCTGTTCCTCACACCACAAGGACACTTCTTCCTCTTCTACGAACCGTCTTGTTAGCTGGGAGCTGAATTCCTGTGGCTTTTCTAGGCTCCATTCTATAAGCTCTGTATCATTTTTGCATATCACAGCCATTGTCTATCTAGCACCTCGGCCAGAAAGTGCTGGTGGGGTTTATTTTGACAAGTCTGGAGTTTGGTATTTATAAGCATAATCCAAGTGAAATATGACTAAATGTTTTCTAGTCAATTTTTGCCATCAGATTTTTTCGTAAGTGGAAATGGCATAATTTAATTTGATTATATATACATCCCCACCCACGGCTCTGGAATGTGCGTGAGCTCCTTATTTTTAGCCTCACATACATTCTTGACATTAAAATCTCCTTGGCAAAATCCTCCTTCCCAGAATTATTCTGAGCTTAAGTCTTTTTTTTTTCTTGGCCTACTGCTAGTGGAGTCATTAAAATGTGCAGTATATTTTAATAGCACTCCATTCCTCATTATGGTGTCAGCTCAGAAACTGCATGTTTAAGGTCATAGTGGCATTTTTTCCCGCAAACTCTCTTATCGATTCTGTCTGACCTTAGGGAAAGCATCTCCTTAGGCAGAAATCAGACTCCTCAGTCACTATCTCTCTGAAAATTATTCTCTGAATTGAGGGGCCTGAATAATCTAGTTGATATCTACACAGTAGTTTTGGAGACTGCCTCCCCTTCTGTCCAATCAGCTAAACGTGAACAACCCTGAACACCTTGAGTCGCTGGGAAGTACTTTTCAACATTTCACTCTAAATCAAGATGCACCACAAAAGATCCACAGAATCATCGCTAAAATCTCTGCCTGCATGGAAGCCAATTAACAGAGCAAAATCTGACAGGTGTCCAGGATAGCAAAATAGGAGGCCTGGGTTCTCCTGACAGATGCTTTCAATCTCCGTCAAGTCCTGGTCTGCAAAAGACATTAGATGTCTACCTCATCTATCAATGGAGTCTGACAGTGAAGGAGAGAGCGGAGTAAGGGGCTGTGTGCTCTTTAGAAACTGGGAATGTTATTTTGTAGTTGTTGAAATGCTGTGTATCTCATTCCCTGAGAAGGATGGACATCAGTAAGATAATGATACACATTGCTGCAAGATAAACCACCTTTACATTCTTTAAGTTTTTAATGTTTTATTTTATTTTTGAGAGAGAGAATGTTTTATTTTTGAGAGAAAGAAAGTGAGAAGCAGAGTGTGAATGGGGGCTGGCAGAGATAGAGGGAGAGAGAGAATCCCAAACAGGCTCTGAAGCTATCAGCACAGAGCCTGATGTGGAACTAGAACCCATGAACCACGAGATCACGAGCTGGGCCAAAGTCAGATGCTTAACTGACTGAGCCAGCCAGCTGTCCTTGGAAAATGAAAATGAAATGAAACTTGCTTTCTATTGCTTTCTATTGAATGGTATGCATTCTGGAATCCTGATCTCAATGTATCTGCTGAGCTTGGGGAAATACGATTTAAACATTATGAGAACATTGGGAATTATATGTCCAAGGTATGACCTTGGACAAATCATGTAATGTCTTTGGATATCAACTGCCCCAATCTGTAGGATGGGAACAGAATAAGACTAGAGCAGAGGATCTTATGGGTTCTTGATAGATACGGTTCTGAGACTGAAATTGTTTAAATTATACCCACGGAGTCAGACTTTTTGCAATCCTTTCCCCACAGGACTGGTGACTTGGTGACTCAACACTGAGTCATTTGCCCTTTAGAACTTCCCTATCTATCACTATGAAGTCAGAGAAACATCATTTCCTTATTGAGAAATACAGTTTGAGCACTTGGGGAAAAAAAGACAAGCTTTGGTGATGTGTCGGTAGCTTTGGATGCCCAAGTGGGGCCAGAGAGGTCAGCAGGGTGCTTATAAAACAAATACGCTCACTTCTTACACCGAGAGGAGGTCTGTGGTTACGTTATCACATAGCTCCAGGCACAGGTGAACATTTAGGATAAGAAGAGTAGGTGTGCTCAATGTATTTCGCCACGCTATAGAAATAAGTGTCTCCACTCTACTGAACTAAATTAAACATGAATGGTAAAAACTTCTCTGCTTTCAGGGTTGGTGTGAAGCATAATTTAATTGAAGTTTGATTTCACCAAGCAACATCTCTCACCATGTTTTCTCCAGAAAGCAAGGGGTAACACCTTTTTAATGGCTTTAATTTGAAATTAATCATGAGGAAAAAACCATCCCTTTTAAAGCAAACAAGTGTGCAACATAAACTTTCTTCCTCACTGCAACAACTTTGTACGCACATATGCAGAAATGACTGCTTTTTTCCTTCTGCATGCATGGTGTGGAAAGGGGCCACTAGGAAACAGGAAAACAAAGATCCTTTTAGCAGGAAATAGAGCCACTCTGTCCTTCTAGAATCATCTTAGGTAAGCTACAGACCTGCTGGCAACCTCAGTTCTTTTATCCTCTGAATATACCTCATTTTATATGCAGATCTACTCGTGCACCCTACAGCTTTGTAATTGTATTTGATTAAAAGGAGATAGCCCTGTTTAGGCGCCCACCTCTGTGCTTTTGGAATCTTGAAGAACCTATGCCTCATTGCTCTGCAATTGCATTTTTAAAACGCATTATCCACAACAGTGGATTAACTGGGCTGGTCCTGTTAACGTTCTAGAAATGCAATTCTATGCTTATAGAATGTTAAAGTGGATGGGGCGTGGCTGTCTAGTCTTATGGTTTTCAAACTGCTCAGGGGACCCCTCAAGAGGTTCCCAGGAGGTGTGACTCAGTATTATCATTTGTACACATAACAATAGCGTATGTCCGGAGAGAACTAAATGTAGTTAAGTTAAAGCTCCTTGAATTACCTGGAATGAGAGTAGAGCATAGATTACATTAGACATCGATACACCCAGAATGCACGCTGTGATTTCAAGAATACCCGTTGTAAAATAATAGAAATGAAGAGGTATATAACTTCTAAACCAAAAGAGAAGGAAAACTGAATGATGAAATCACTCAAGCAGTCTGAAAGAAGGAAAGAAAAGAGAGAAACTGGAACAGGAAGAGCTGGGACAAACAGCACATAGGAGGATGGTGGGGTTTTTTAATGCAACTATATCTGTAACGGTAATAAAGGTAAGCAGATGAAGTGCTCCAATTAATAATCAATGTCAGGCTGGAATTTTTTAAAAACAGAACACAACAACAAGCTGTTGTTTACAAAAGACATGCCTACAGCACAAGGACGCAAAAAGTTTGAAAGTAAAAAAACGGTCCAAGAGAAAAGGTAGTTGCAAATGACATATCAGATAAAGGGTTAATATCCAGAATCTATAAGGAACTCACCAAACTACACGCCCGAAAAACAAACAACCCAGTGAAGAAATGGGCAGAAGATATGAACAGACACTTCTCCAAAGAGGACATCCAGATGGCCAAGAGACACATGAAACGATGCTCAGCATCCCTCCTCATCAGGGAAATACAAATCAAAACCACACTGAGATACCACCTCACGCCAGTCAGAGTGGCTAAAATGAGCAAATCAGAGAACTCGAGATGCTGGCGAGGATGTGGAGAAACGGGCACCCTCCCACACTGTTGGTGGGAATGTAAACTGGGACAGCCCCTCTGGAAAACAGTGTGGAGGTTCCTCAGGAAACTAACAGTAGCACTCCCCTAGGACCCAGCAATAGCACTGCTAGGAATTTACCCAAGGGATACAGAAATGCTGAGGCATAGGAGCACATGTACCCCAATGTTCATAGCGGCACTCTCCACAATAGCTAAAACATGGAAAGAGCCTAAGGGTCCATCAACAGACTAATGGATCAAGAAGATGTGGTTTATCTATACCATGGAATACTACATGGCAATGAGAAACAATGAAATCTGGCCATGTGTAGCAACATGGATGGACCTTGAGGGTGTTATGCTGAGCGAAATAAGTCAGGCAGAGAAGGACAAATATCATATGTTTGCACGTATAGGAGGATTAGAAGGAACTTGACGCAGGAACAAGGGGGAGAAGAAGGGCAGAAATGGTGGGGGAAAGGGAGAGAGGCAAACCATGAGAGACTCTTGAATGCTGACAAAAACTGAGGACTGTTGGATGTGGGGGGGAAAGGGGAGATGGGAATGGAGGAGGACACTTGTGGGGATGAGCACTGGGTGTTATGTGGAAACTCATTTGACAATAAACTATTTGTAAAAAAAAAAGAATGGCCCAAGGCATTGCAGACACCCGGTACCAAGAGAGAGCTTATGAGACTTTGTTAACACAGACTAACTAAACTTTAAGGCATAAAGCATTTGTAGAGTTAAACAGGGACACTTCAGATGACAAAAGCCTTCATTCAACACGGTGATATTTTAATTCTACATTTCTGTGCATTTAACAACATGGCTCCAAATATATATTTTGCAAAGTTGTCAAAACTACAAAATAAATAGGCCAATCCATAGCCTTATGGGGAATTTTATCACACTTAATTCCAGTGATTGAAGCAAAATTTAGAAATGATCTGGATAATGAGAAGAACGTGAATAATGAATAACACATGAAACACATTACCCTAACATCCCAGAATAAGCAGTCTTCTAAAGCACATGCGAAGCAGTTATAAAAGTTGACCATGTGCCAGGCCATAAAACAAGCTTCAAAACTTTTGGAAGACTGTACTCATACAGTTAAAGAGTTTCTCTGATCACGATGCAATTAGGCTAGAACAATAAGTAGAAAATTGCCATATGTTTGGAAATTAGGAAACACACTTCTCAGTAACTTATGGTCAAAGAAGAAAGTATATGGAAGTTAGAAAACAATTGTACTAAGTGATAATAAAATTATATATCAAGTGTGTGGGATACAGATAAAATAATACTTAAAAGAAAAGAGGAAAAATCTAAAATCAATGAACAAATTATCTAGCCCATGAAATTGGGGAAAAAATCACCAAAATATACCCCCTCCCCAAAAGACCTAAGGAAGAAGTAGAGTTGGAGTAAAATTAAGGAAATAAAAAATAAACATAATTTAAAAAATTCAACAAAGATAAATTTCTGCACACTGAAAAAATAATAAAATAAACCTCAGGTAAGATTAGTCAAAGGGGAAATAAAAGAGAAGGAATAAATAAGCAGTATCATATTTTTAAGGATATCACTGTAGGTCCCGGAGTCAACAAAGAGATCATAAAAGTATATCATGATTAAACTTATGCCAAAAAAATTGAAAATATACATGCATGGGATAACTTACCATAATGGACATAAGAAGAAACAGACCACGTGAGTAGTATCATAACCACTAAAGAAAGAATGTACCTTCATTGGTGAGTTCTACCACCATTTAAGCACAAAGCAACTCCCAACTTTACAGTATCCAGAAGACTAGAAAAAAAAGGTGAGTTTTTAAATTATTTTTGAGATTAAACATACACAAGGCCAAAATCCTACAAATTACAAAAAAGGAAAACTACAAGACAACTTTTGTCACGAAAATACATACAAAAACTTGAAATAATATATTAGCAAACCGAATCCAGAAAAATATAAAAAGACTAACACTTATGACCAAATTGCATTCCTTCCAGGAATGCAAAGTTGGCTTAACGTTAGACAAGCACTCAATAGCTCATTAATTAATAGATTAAATGATTTTTAATAATGGTAGGGAAGATGTTTGTTAAAATTATTTGACATCCAGGCATAATAAAAAAAATCTCAGACTTGAGATAAAAAGAAATTCCTAACTCACTCTAAACGTTACATATCAAAAAACCTAATGATGAAACTTTGAAGGTGTTCCCTTTAAATTAAAGAATGAGTTAACATGGCTAAAATTAACAACATAGGAAATAACAGATGTTGACAAGAATGCAGAGAAAGAGGAACCCTCTTACACTGTTGGTGGTATTAAAAACTGGTGAAGCCACTCTGGGAAACAGTATGGAGGTTCCCCAGAAAGCTAAAAATAGAATGACCCTGCCACCCAGCAACCAAACTACCAGGTATTTACCCAAAGGATACAAAAATACTGATTCAAAGGGACACACGCATCTCAATGTTTACAGCAGCATTATCAACAATACCCCAATTATGGAGTGAGCCCAAATGTCTATTGACTCATGAATGGATAAAGAAGATGTAGTATACACACACACACACACACACACACACACACACACACACAATGGAATATTACTCAGTCATTACAAAGAATGAAAGCTTGCCATTTGCAACAATGTGAATGGAGCTAGAATGTATTATGTAAGCTAAATAAGTCAGTCAGAGAAAGACAAATACCATGATTCCACTCATGTGGAATTTAAGAAACAAAATAGATGAACATAGGGGAAAGATTAAAAAAAGAGAAGGAAGCAAACCTTAAGAGACTCTTAAAGATAGAGAATACCCTGAGGGCTGATGGAGGGGAGGTGGGTGGGGGATGGGCTATATGGGTGATGGGTATTAAGGAGGGCACTTGTATTAAGCACTGGGTGTTATATGTAAGTGATGAATCACTAAATTCTACTCCTGAAAGAATGAGTTGAACATCCAAGACCATCTTGACTAGGAAGAAAAATAAAATGGAAAAACTTGACCAACCAGGTACCAAACCTTATCATAAAGTCATAATTTCAAAAAAGGTTGTGGTCGGGGCGCCTGGGTGGCTTAGTCGGTTAAGCGTCCGACTTTCGCTTGGGTCATGATCTCGCGGTTCGTGGGTTCGAGCCCCGTGTCGGGCTCTGTGCTGAATGCCAGCTCAGAGCCTGGAGCCTGTTTCAGAGTCTGTGACTCCCTCTCTCTCTGACCCTCCCCTGCTCACGCTGTCTCTCTCTCTCTCTCCTAGAAATAAATAAAAATATTTTTAAAAAAATAAATAAAAAAAGGTTGTGGTATTATCTTCAGGGTAGACAAATTAGCAGATGGAACAAAGAAAGAGTCCAGAAGAAGATGCCCACATTTGGAAAACTTGATATATTTCAGAGGTAGCATTGCAGAGGGATGGAGAAAGGCTACTCTTTCCAATACATTATACTAGCACAACTGGGTGTTTACATGGGAAAAAATTAAAATGAAAACCTAGTGAATCATATGCAAAATTGGTTCTAGGTGGATTATGGATCTAACTGTGAAGACAAAACACCCTTAAGGAAATAATGTAGGACAATAGCTTTAAGATCTCTGAATAGGGAAACATGTCTTGAACAAAACACAAATCTACAGTTTATAGAGAGATCAATTTGATTACTTATATTTAGAAACTCTGTTAATCAAAAGCCATCATGGAAAAGGTGAAAAGGCAAGACTTAGAATAGGAGATGATGTTTGTAACACATATAACTGAGCAAGATCTAGTATTGAGAATATATAAAAAGCTCCATGCAAATCAGTAAGAAAAGACAATAGAAAAGAGACAAATGGGCAAGACTTGACTTCAGGAAAGAGGTGATCCAAGTGGCTGGTAAACATGTGTAATTCAATACCATTAAAAGTCAGGAGAAAGCTAACTAAGCCACAATGAGAAAGTAATATGCATCCAATGAACTTGCAAAAATTGAAAACTTTGACAGATACTGCGTACTGGTGAGGGCACAGAGCACCAGAAATTCTCACTCTGTTCTGGTGGGTGAATAATTAGTACAACCATTCTGGAAAATTATGCACCTTTAAATAGTAAAATTAAGGACTCATATACCCCATGACCTTGAAACTCCATTCCTGAGTACACATACCACAGAACAGTGTAATTATGTGCACCGTGATATACATGAAACGATATTCAGAATAGTATTGATTATAAGAAACTCAGTTGCAGACAAAACAAATGTCCACCAATGGTAGAAGAAACAGATTGTGCTAGATCTCGTATAATGGGATACTTTATAGCAGCAAATATGAAAAAACCACAGATGCTTACTACAACATGAAAAAAAATCTTTCAAAACATAACATAAAAGGTAAAGAAGATAGATACCAAAAGGTACTATATATAATTTGCTTCATATAAAATTCAAGACCAGCCAAAATTAAACTGCTGTGTTTGGGGAAGCACACACAGATGATACAAATTTTAAGGCAAAGCAAGAAAATTGCTTTTTATAAAAGCCATGGCCAGACACCTTTGTAGGAGAGGGAAGAACCCTCTTTGAGAGGGGGCCTGCAGAAGAGGGATGGACAGGCTATATTTCTTGCTCTGGATGGCAGTTACATGCTCTAATTACTCATTAACCTATATATTTATATCTTGTGCACTTTTATGAATACACATTACATTTCACAGTAAACAGAATTTCTAAAACTGTATTTCTTTTTTTTAATTTTTTATTCATTTCTGAGAGAGAGAGAGACAGCATGAGCAGGAGAGGGTCAGAGAGAGAGGGAGACACAGAATCTGAAACAGGCTCCAGGCTCAGAGCCAGCCGTCAGCACAGAGCTCGACGCTGGGCTTGAACCCACAAACCGCGAGATCATGACCTGAGCTGAAGTCGGACACTTAACTGACTGAGCCACTCAGGTGCCCCTAAAACTGTATTTCAAAAAGGGTTTTACAACAATTATTCTGGACACAGTGCAGAGAGAGGAACCAGACGAGAAACAGGGAGGTGATCAGTTGGGACTGTGTTACATACAAGAAACAGCGAAGATGGTGGAAAGATCCTTCTGAGTTCCTTCTCTGCATTCAGAGCCAACATGTATCATTAGCATCAAGTAATAGGGATATTGATGCCAACATTTCTCAAAATCTACAGAAACATCTTGGCTCCTTCACAAAGCCTTGGGAGTCAGTTCAGCAGAAATCAATATTCATCTTCTGTTCTCTTCTTATCTGTCATAGGAGTCTGGAGTTCTTAAGCTCTTCCCATATCCTTTCATATCCTTTCCCAAAGTCTCCCTCTCCTCCTTGTCCACAACCTTTCTACCCTTCTTCATCCCGCAGGGCAAAGCAGGTACACCACACACCTACTAAGATGTCACCAGAGCTCAGGTGAATGCAGCATTCCTTGAGAGATTTGCATGTAAATCTGGAACACTGAAGATGATTATGTCCTAACCCCAAAGAACTAATCACCAAGCCTGAGTACTTTGGGCCTGCAGTAGGTAGCTGGGAGAAATATTTGGGGCCAAAAACTTGTAAGTCACACATCCCCAGAACTACCTGACTGCCTTTAAGGACGCTGATCAAATGGCCGCAAACCTACCTCACAGAAGTTTCAAAAAAAAAAAAAAGTACAAATTGCTAGATCTCCAGACCCAGAGATTTTGCTTCACTGGGTTCTGGGCAGAACCTGGAGATCTGTATGTATAGCAAGCAACTCAGGTAATTATGGAATAGCAAGTCTGTGCCGCCCTTCAGTGGGCCAGGATTTAGAAGCCTACATTCCTCATGGCCGAGTGTGCAGGCTCCCTTTGCCTCCCTCCATCCAGTGGCCCTGGGACCCACCTGAAGACAAACGTGTTCTCCTAAGAGTCCTACTTCCTCCTCTTGCAACTCTTCTTATATCTGTTAGATAAACCCAGGACAGCTCAATTTCTTCTTCTTTCCACACTGGATTAAATGCATTTTCCCCCCAAGAAGATAGACTTAATCTAAAATAGTTCTGTGTCCATGTGGACACCCAAAAGAGAATCAAGTGGATAAGTATGGCCATGTATTTATATGATGCCTGGACACAAGGAAGGATGCTTCCAGAGAGGAGTTTTGGGAGCTCTAACCATGGGTGAGTGTGACATCACATCAAAGCCCTCTAGAGGAGGCTTTCTTACATTCCCGCCCCCCTCAGGACCACCTTATGTGGATTATACTCATTGATATTTACTGCATTAAAAATTAAAAGTGAGAATATTCAATATTTATGGATTCATTTACAAGTAGCAGTAATAAGCTCATTACATATTAACATAAATATCTTTTATTTGGAAAGTAACTATGTTTCTCCCCAAAATAATTAGTGAGAAGGGTGACATTGTTTTAACTTTTGCAACTCTCTTTAAGTTCGGCTTAATAGAAGACAGCTGGATTTTCATATCTTCTGCATTCAATCTGTTGCAATATGTTGTTTTGATGGAAATATATAAAGAAAATCAGGCTTCACACAAATATGTACTTAGGGGGAAAAAGAGTATTTTAATCTGCTTCTGCACTCAATCTGTTGTGCTATTACATGCCATGTAACCTCTGGAAAATTCAACCATACCCATGAGAGAATGAAAATGAAGAAGGCGGAGAGCATCCTGGTGCTGCCATGAAAATAGTTTTGACCTCCCACATCACCCCCTGAAAGGTTCTCAAGGACAGGACCCTCCAGCCTCCAGGATCTGGACCACCCTTTGAGGATCGGTGCCTGAAAGAAAAACAGTGTTTATTTGCTTGCCAATAACATTGCTATTGCCACTGTCTTGGATGCAAATCAGACGCAGGGCGAGGGAGGTAGGGTAAGGGACCATATGCATCTGTTTGCAAAGCTGGTTAAAGCATAATCATAGGCAGTTCTGATTGAGGTTCCCAGACACCACCTCAGGAGGTGATTCAGCCTGTCTCTGCTGGGGTTAGGCCTACTCATACAGGCCACTCAGAGCATGTCCAGGACTGGGGACAGTGATTGCTTAGACTGAGGAACACAGTGGTCAATATTCCCCTCAAAAGCTAGGGCGTCTGGTGGGGTTCTGAGTGATGGCCACAAATAGCACTCCTTGTTGGCTCAGAGGGGCTTGCTGAATGAGGCTGACCCAGAACCGCAACCCTGGTCCCCTTCACTGTTCTGTGTTGACACCAGCTTTTGCCACCTTCTGATATACTCTGCGATATACTTATTGGTTATGGTTATTGTTGATTACCTGCAGGTCCCATGAGATAAGGATCTTTTCTGTTTCATTCACTGTGGTATCCCTGGGACCAGAACGGTGCCTGAAATAAAGCAGGTGCCAGTACATATTAGTCTTATGAATGAACTGCTAAGATGTACACATGGAAGGGCAGAGGAGAACCTCAGCTTCCTACAAGGAGCCTGCACCCAGAGGAAGGGGAAGGCTGAGTTGAGCATACCCAGTTTCTTCTTCCCAGATTTGTAACGCAGATTAAGCCATTCCTTTTTCCTTGGGTGATTGAAGGGCAAGCAAATGGAAGTTGGGAATGTGACATCTCCACATGAAAGGAAACATTAGGAACAGAGAAGCACCCACTGTGATTTTCATCAACTGTCCATGCTTAACTATTAAGCTGTGGTCAGCCAGAGGGTGGCAATACTCAGAGAAGGAGATGGGAAGGTCCGTCAAGACCTTTCTGCCCCTCCTTCATCAGGCACTCCCCTGGTGCCATCCACTGCATGTAGGCCCTTTATCTCCCTACTGCTTCTCAGTGCCAAGCCCACCCTTCAAGTTCACCTTCAATTTGGTGCTGGGACTCTGCAAACTGCATTTCCCAGACTCCCTTGCAGTTGGCTCTGTTAGGTAGGGTGTGCCAAAGGGAGATAGGCAGGAGACTGGTAGGAAGGACACAACTGGGGAGAATGGGGGGGCATTCTTCTTGTCCCCAACCTCACCATCTCAGAGTTATTAGCAATATCGACTGTGCCTCTCCTGAGTTGCATGGAGCTTGGACCCCAGCATCTGCACTGGGGGTGCAACCTCCTAGGATGACTCCACCTCTTTCCTTTTGTTCCCACAGTCAGGGATGGTAGCAGCTTCCTGTCCTTATTCATCTCTCTGCTACTCCTCCTTATCACTCTTTCTACCCTCCCACACCTGTGCATCCAATTCCCTGCGTTGAATCTCCTCTATCTGAAATGCCTGTGGTGGCTCCTCTTGCCTGACTGCGTGGTCCTGACTGGGACAGCTCCTTTGTAGATCTTGCTGGGACCACTGGTGAACAAGTTAGAATTGATCCCTAGAGGGCTCTTATGTGGGTCAGAATATCTTCATTAATTAAATCTACTACACTGATGGAAATTCATTCGCATTCCATTTCTCTTTCCTAATTATTTCTTTCCACATGTTCTCCATACATCCAAGTTCATCCAAAACAGCCCAGGTTCATGCCTGTTGTTGCAGCTTAATCATTAATAGATCCTCCTTTCTCTCTGAAAACTATCCTAGTTTGGGTGATAAATTATATGGTCACTCTAAATATAAACCATTCTATGTTCTGCAATAAAATCAAATGATGTTAAGATATTCCAGCAATAAAATACCAATTAAACATGTTCCAAATTTGAATATCAACCTCTTCTCATCATGAGCTTTCTGGGAAGGAATTAAAGTCCAATGATTAAGTTAAATTCCAAAAATATTAAAGTCCAAAGGATTTGAAGTCCAAAATCATATTCTCTTCCCTTTGTGATTTAAGGTTCAAAGAAAATTAAAATCTAAATTTCCTCCCAATTTGTTATTCAACTCCTACGTTCTGTTTCTCAGTGTTCCAAGGCCATGCACCAAATGTTGGAGTTGAGAAGTCCAAAAATAGCCTCTCTCTTTCCCATGAGAGCTTTGAGCAGATTATAAAATAAAACAAAGGATGACAGAAGGGAGAATAAAACACCCTTATTACAAATAAATGCGGATTGTACCTACAGGCAAGAGAACCTACGAATAATGAAATCTAGAATGAGACTCCCTCACTGTGGGCTTCCTCTCTGAGTCTCTATCCAGAGGCTAAGATCATTATAACTCCTTGTGGAAGGAAATATCTGCCCACCAAAAATGTGTTTTCTTTTCGTACACCTCTTGTTTTGATCACTGATATCTTTTCTTTGCTCCCCATCCAGATCTATTAACTCTTTCCCAAGACACACACTCCCACCTCGGCCTCCTCAACAGGTGTGAAACAGAGGGCAATTGCCTTTGCCTCTCTCTGGTGATTGGCCCATGAAAGCCCTGCCAAATTGTCCTCTAGACAGAGCTGGAGTAAAATTAAAGAGAAATCAATGCTTCTTGACCACCTACCTCCCCACCAGCTCCAGATTCCAGAATCCACAAAGGGTCATGCTCAGTAGACCTAACAGGAAATTCTTGGCACATTAAAAAAAAAATCTTAATGTTTATTTATTTTTGAGAGAGAGATACAGAGCACGAGCGGGGGAGGGGCAGAGAGAGAGGAAGACCCAGAATCTGAAGCCAAGCATCAGCACAGAGCCAGACGCCCACGAACTGGTAGGATCAAGACCTGAGCCGAAGTTGGATGCTCAATTGACTGAGCCACCCAGGTGCCTGTTGGCACATTTTTAAAAAGAATGGTAGCATTTGCTTACACATCACCAGACTATTTCTGAGGGTAATTTGTGCTCTCAGCCAATGCCGGAGTCCACCCTCCTGGGAACCAACTTTCTTATGTCTTTACTTGAAATGGAAAGAAAAAAACCCAGATCCTCACCATAGCAAGGATGTATGGTGGGGTGGGCCTGCTTTAGTGTACTTGCCATGCCTACAGTCCCTTCAGAAGGACACTGTCCTGCACAGCACTTAATGCTGGGCCAACATTTGGCTTAGCACCATGTGACTTAACGCCTCCTAGCCAAAGCAGATTAGACCAAGGAAGACCTCCCATCCATGGGAGCTCATCTACGGATTGATCCACAAACTATGGCCAAGAGACTGAGCCATTTAGTGGGAACTGAAACCCAAAGTTCATGGTATAGGATTCAAACAAGGGAGATCACAATGGACCATTTCAAACCCATTAAACAATAGGACCCATGAGTAAGCAGAGGAAATGGACTGATAGAGAAAGACAATGGTACAGTTGTGCAGAGAAATGCAAACAGAGACAGAAGAGAGGAGAGGGGAGGGGAGGGAGAGAGAGAGGGAGATGGAAATGGAGAAACTCGTCTACAGAGATATCTTGGATCCTGACAGTTATTCAATTCTCTCCATATCTATCCTTATAAAAACCTCCCTTTTCCTTGACCTGACGTGAGCATATCACTGTGTCTTATCTGACTAGAATAGTTCATTTCCATAATTGTGTTATCAAACTGTGATGAGTGATTCTTTAGAAAACTATGCTCGTATGAGCTTCTTCCTCTTCCTACCTACCTGTCAGATGCCTTGAGCTATAAACTTTGGGAAGAAGCTATGAATATATATTAGAGAGTTTGGCAAGATTGGCACTTTGGGAAGAAAGGATAATAAGACAGGTGAATTTTTATGGTATTCTTTAGGTTTCTATGAGGTTTGGAGGTAAGGGTAAAAGAAAAGTCACCCACAGAAACATCCATGCCAGACTGAAGAATTCTCCAGGCCGCATGAAGAAATAAGGGAGGTTTCTTCAAGGACATCATGGTGCTGGTGAAATATTAGTTGACTCTCTCTTACTTCTAGGAAAGAGAGAACTAAATCATGTCCTCACTGTCATCTTTCAACCCAAGACAGATACTGATCCTTTCCTACTATGGGATGTTGAAGCCTGGATGGGACCCTTCCAAGCGAAGGTAAAAAGGCTTTGTGTATAAGAACCCACAGACATAAGCTGCAGTAACATGGAACTGAGAAGCTGGATCCATTATCAAGACCAACAGGTGTCCCCAAGAAACGAGGCAGTTGTTCTGACAGAGCTGCAAGGGCCAAGAGGCTTAGCGGACCAGCTTCCAAAGCAGAGTGAATGGGAGGAGGGACGGGTGAAAGAATTTAGCTCCAAGCCATGCCCTGGAGGGGATAACAGAGTGGCAAGTGGGAAGACTGGCAGATATGGATCCCACATGAGACAGGAGGTCCGGGCACTTGATGACTCACAGTGCATCTTCTGTTCTTATCTTTTGGAAAGGCTTGGGGTACTTGGGGCTAATAGGCCAGATCAGCTCACCCACCCAAAGAAGGTAGGTCTGTGGGCAATGTGCACTTGCCAGTACCATTGTAGGCCCTACTGGATAAACACATTCAACACCCTGTGAGTCACACCTGTTACAGCTATAGATGAGTGCCATCTTTCTTCTTGGAGATTTCCCATATATTACCCAAGGAGCAATAACGATGTTTGGTTTTGATCTGGAAATAAGAAAAGGGTCACTAGGGACATTAACGGAACTTCTTCCAGAAGCAATATCTCTTAAGAAATTCTAGGGCTGCCTGGGTGGTTCAGTCAGTTAAGCATCCAATCAGACTTCGGCTCAGGTCATGACCTCATGGTCAGTGGGTTCAAGTCCCGCATTGGGCTCTGTGCTGACAGCTGGAGCCTGCTTTTAAAAAATTTTTTTAAATTCTAAAACAAGTGCCCCCCGCCTCCACTCAATGGCCCCCTATGGTATAGTGTTCCCAGCCTGGGTTCCAGGATAAATCCACAACAGTCTTGCATCCAATAAGAGAGTTCATTTATAAAAAGAAGGCACTCTGAGATCTGTGGAATAAATAAACTAATGAGGCATGTCTACCCCAAAGGCAGAAAGTTCAGCCAGTTTTACTAAAAATTTCCAATCTGTAAAATGTATAACTTAGGAAGCTATAACATATTGATTTATCTGCATCCTCACCAAAACAAAGACGTTAGTGAGGAAATCAAATGAGATGAAGCTAAGACTGACAGCTCAACTTAGCCAAATAGCCAATAATCTGGTGCACATACTAGAATGTTATTGGGCGCCTGGGTGACTTAGTCGGTTGAGCGTCTGACTTTCGCTTAGGTCATGATCTCGCGGTTCGTGGGTTCGAGCCCCGCGTCGGGCTCTGTGCTGACTGCCAGCTCAGAGCCTGGAGCCTGTTTCGGAGTCTGTGACTCCTTCTCTCTCTGACCCTCTCCTGCTCACGCTGTCTCTCTCTCTCTCTCTCTCTCTCTCTCTCTCCTAGAAATGAATAAAACACTAAAAAAAATTTTTTTAAAAATCTGGTGCACATACTAGAGTGTTATTAAAGAACCCCCTGGTTAATTTCCTTTATTAAAGAGCAAGAAGTTGGCAGAAGAAAGACAGATTTCGGAGGCCAAGGGGGTAATTCATCAGTGAAAGTGAGAGGGAGTCTGGACCCCCTGAGCATCCTCTACTAGAGAGCAGCTACACCCTCAGCACCACGGCAGCACCCCACGTGTACTCCCTGCCTGGCCTATCAATCTCTCCCCCCTCAGCCAGACCCAAGTAGCTCTGACCCTGATGGGAAGAAAATAGAGACTGGAAATTGCAGCATACCTGACCACTGAGAGTTGAGGGAGTAACCCTAAAAGTCAAGAAAAGGAAACGAGATCTCAGCATACAGCCATACTCGGCACCCAGCATACACCCTCGCAGGGCCCACCACCGGGCACAGCAGTAGCTCACTTGTGCAGCAGAGCAGTGGAGGGGCGGTGGAGTCTGCTCTTAGAGTAAGAGAGAGAGCATTTGCATTAATGCAGAGCTGGGTGCGCAAGCCTTGCTCTTCAGAGGGGAGAGGCCTCGTGGAGTATTGTGGTCACTCATGCCGGCCCCCGGAGCCAGCCTCCATGGCCTCCAGTTTAAACTCATCAGGGTTGCTTGTCCTCCTCTGTTAACATATGGTACAGAGGTGCTCCCAGAGCTCGAATCACCAAGGCCTGGATGAGGGTGACCAGGACAAGGAGGGGCCCCGTGCACAGTACACACCTGCTCAAAGGCAGCAGAGGCTCCGCGTGGGATTGAGACAGACCTCCTCTGAGGCAGTGGGAAGACATCGCATGAACAACTCACTCTAGTTGGCATTTACAACAGGTTCCATGAGAATGAGTCCCGGTGATGAGCATGGGAAGAAGACCATTCGCCTTGCCATCCCGCAAGACAGGGCTGAACACAGGGCAGCTGGAGACAGATCTGTCTCTGGGTGACGCCCTCTGGCAACTGCAGGGGAGAACGTGGCCTTGGTTACTAGGCGAAGGCAAAAATCAGGCAAACGGTCTGGACAATACAACAATTCAAGTGAAACAATAAAATAATTCAAGGGGAGAAAATACAGACCCCGTCATTCATCGCGCTTGAAAGTCATTCTTCTACAATCCAAATTTGGTGACATCAGATCCTGTTTAAAATCACTGCCTTTTTTCTATTCCCCGTACACTCGGCTCACACCATAATTAACTAGCCCTTGGATAATTGCAGTAGCCTAACTTGCCCCCTCCCCACAGGCTGCCTTTGAGAACCACGCTTTGAACCTTTCTTAGAGAGTGGAACTGGCAGGGTGTGTGTGGTGTATTCGGTGACAGGCAACAGAAAGCAACATCTTTCTGAACCTGAGCTCCTGATGTGTTCCAAGTGCTGTGCTAGGTACTTTCTTATGCTTCATTTCATTTAATTTCATTGTCGCATCCTCCCATGAGGCAAATGTCAGTATCTGCATTTTACAGACAAGGAAAGTGAGACTCAGAAAATGTACACACGATGGCAAAGACACCTAGCCATCAGTGGGGCGTGGATTCTGAACCTGGGCTTCCCGACATCCTATCTCAGGAGTGTGGGCCAGGAACAGCATTTCCCTGCCCTCCCCACCCTCGGCTTGCTTTTGGCTCCTCAAGGCCCTGGGGCAACACTAATGGATCGTGCCCTCCGGATCTGCTGTGGCCCGTGAGCTAAGCCACCCTCATCATCACCTTCTGTCCTGCCCGTGCGCCCCCCTTCATCCCTCTCACCACCATCCCTCCTGGACCCCAGAGTTTACTGCAACTTCATATCCCTTTTCCTGGGAAGAGATGAAGAGACCTGTGTCCCTGTCCCACAGTATTTCCGAGGAAAGAGGTGAGGCCCGGGCAGGGGCTGTGTGAACAATGGCTGTTATGATAGGTCTCTCAGGACTGGCTGAGGCATGGCACCATCACAATGCCTTGCATTTTGTCTCTTAATCATCCCCTGGCCTGTCTGGCTGGTTCCGGCCATTGAAATCTGGTAACAGCCAGTGATAAAGGGCCATTGTGCTTCTTTCCTGAACAGAACTGGGCTGTCATTCCAAATGCAGATAGGAGCTTCACCGTGTCACTCAGAATTTGTTCCCGCTGGTCCTTACTCTCCCCTAACAAAGCAGGCAGGTGTCGCCCAGAGCCTGAGCACCATAGCCCGAGGCCTCCCGACAGTGCTGGGGCTTGACGCCCTTTGAAAAATGGCTCGTGTCCTTTCCTTAAAGTTGAGATCACAAGGCCAATCCAGGATGGAGGACAGACTGATAATAGAGCTGCAAGACCAGCTTTCAGTGACTTGCTTGCCCCTGTAGCCTATGGTCTCTCTTCCTTGATCAGATCCTTCAGTGTCGGGCAGCAATGCTTCCTGAATTATGTTATTTAACCCTTCGAACAGGGCTTCTCCAACTTGAATGTGTATAGCAATCACCTGGGACCCTTTGAAAACACAGGTTTGGATTTAGCCTGAGATTCTGTGTGTAGGTATGGGACCACGTTTTCCTCAGCCAGGCTGAGAGGTTTGCTCGGGCCCCAGTGTGTAACACTGTGTGACACTAGGAGGGAGCCACTCAGCTGGAGATGGCCAGGACCCCAGCTGTCCCCACAGCAGACGCCCAGATGGAGCAGCAAGGGTCCAGCCATGGGGAAAGAGTTGAAGAGGAGGAAAGAAATCATCCGAGATGCTCACAGGAGGAAACAAAATTTTAAAAAGACCCCCACGGTGGTACTAGTTAGAAGGTGAAAAACAGGGGTCAGGGGTGAGCTATACATGGTATGAGGAGTTCCCAAAGTGAGTTCACACGTAGGAAGACCCAGGCCTTATCCACCTCAATCTGTCTTTCTTCCTTCCCATTTTTTCCTTTCCATGTCAACTCCAGGAGGCCGACTCTGCCGCTCCCTCAAGGAGAGAGCCGGGCAGGAACTCGGTCAGCCGCCGTCCTGGGCTCCTCTGCTCCCACCACGTGCCTCAGGTGGCCTTGCCCAGGGCCACTTTGACTGCTTACGACAGCTCACGGTCACCAGTCGCTCTGAAAATGGGTCACAGCAGGCCGGGCTGTGTCAGAATCACCAGGGCGGCTTGTAAAAATGCAGAGTTCTAAACCTAGAACACAGTACTAATGTATGGGAAGGAGCCCAGGAATCCACCAACACGTGTAAGCTCCCCAGGCGATTATGAAGCACAGCCAAGCTGGTGAAGTACCGATTTCTGCCACACCATACTACCATCCGACCATTAAAAAGGATGTTAACAAAAGGCATTTAAACGTTGATATTATAGATAATATATATCTCTACCTATTGCAAAACTCCAATTTTGTAAATACACATATTAGATACATAGATACATGGTGGTAGGATGATAGGATCATAAGATTTTCCTTTTATTCCTTTCTCAGTTTTCATTTTATAATGAACACATGTGTTTGTGAAGGCTGGGGAGCAGATTATGACATATTCTTAATATGGGTTTCCTAGAAATGTAATGCCTCCTAGGGAAGTGTGCCGTTCCTTCCTTTCTTCTGGAGAGAGTTCACCGATGTCGGCTTCAATGTACTTTTTTTGTTCTGACTGGCGAAGTGCCTGGCTGGCTTTTGTAAATGAACACTCATTTGCCTGCATGAAATAAATAAATCAACTGTTTTGTTTTGGTTTTTTTAGAACTTTTGCTTTTTTGTTTGTTTCTTTTGAGAGAGAGACAGACAGAGAGAGAGAGAGAGCATGAGCGGGGAGGGGCAGAGAAAGAGGGAGAGAGAGAAAATCCCAACCAGGCTTCATGATCTGAGCCCGATGTGGAGCTCAATTTCCTGACCTGAGCTGAAATCAAGAGTCAATCGTTTAACTGACTAAGCCACCCAGGCACCCCTCACCTTTTTTTTGTTGTTTGTTTGTTTTTAACAGGAGTTAAGGAGGGGTCAGGGACCTGGGCATGTATTTGGGACAGGACTCCGGTCAACAGGAAATGGCAGGCCTGAGCACAGAAACTGAGCTTAAAATCAGCATGGTAGTGAAGAGGGGTGACTGTGGCTGCGAGGAGGCTCCTAGGCTCCCCCCGACATACTGAATCCGGGGTCCAGCCACGCCAGGGCTGAGTCTGCTACTGTTCATCCTGGAACAGGAAGTGGGGAAGGTCTGATTCGCGTCCAGTTTTACTACTTACTGGCTGTGCAAAACAAAATACTTTTCATCTCCATTTTCTCACCTGCAAACGGGAATAGCAATCCCCACCTCCAAGTCCTGGTGATAACTTAAAAGAAGCCTTGTATGGTATCTGGCACAACAGATGGCCCTCAGGAAACACCCCTTCCCTGCCTTCAAGATGGGCTTAAGTCGGGGGTGGGGTGGGCATGAAATTGCAGGTGGTGGGCACCAGGGGTTTCCTGGGAGAACCTGGGAGCAGAAGGGCCCAACAAAGCCTAAGAGAAGGGGAGGGGCTGCCACGATCTGGCTTCTGCACAACCATCCAGGGACAGGCTCATGCAGCACAAAGGGCTCCCTGAGAAGCTTGGGCGTCATAGAGGTTCTTCCCTCGTCACGCATCTGCTCTCACACCCAGAAGATGGGGGTGACCTTAGGCTGCCTTGTCCCTACATGTCTGACAGCAGTCTAGAGATGACAGGCAGGTGGGGTCAGGGAGAACTTGGAACAACACACCTGTGCTCCACATCTGGTCTTACCACTTACAAGTGGGGAAATGTTCTGTGCCTCAGTTTCCCCATTTGTAAAAGGCTAAACAGCACCTTCTTTGGAAGGCTGCCATGTCTCTGACGTAGAGCACAATGCCCAATGTGGAGCCTGCTTGAGATTCTCCCTCCCTCCCTCTCTCTCTCTCTGCTCTTCCCCCTGCCCTGCATGTGTGTGCTCTCTCTCTCTCAAAATACATAAACATATAAAAATAAATAAAGTAAAAACCCATGTTCTACCCACCATATTCATTGATTCAGCCAGTGGTGTTGAACTTCTATATGTTTCAGACACTGTTCTAGATGCTGGAGATACAAAGCTGAGCAAAAAGACATATTCCCTACCCTTGGAGAGCTTACAGAGTCGGGGGAAAGCTATTAATCAGTTAATCACCAAAGGAAATGTAAAATTGGAAGGGTGCTAAATGTTCTGAGAGAACACTTTGATATGGTGCTGTAAGACCATCCTCAAAACCCTGAACCAGGAGGCTGAGGCCAGGATCCATTTCACCCACCATGCAGCCTGGGCTGGGCGCTGAGGCTGTTTCCTGGTTGGTAATAACCCCCACAGAGCACCGGGGCAGTGCGGCCCTCCTTAAGCCCACTACGTGACCCTTCACTGTCCACCTTCTCCTCCTGCAAGTAAGCAGTCTTACAGCCACTCCAACCAGATTTAAGCAATATTGGAAGACGTGGCAGAGAAGAGCCAAAACGTAAATCATTGAAAGTGTTAAGAAAATCCCTGGAATGGGTCACCTGGGTGGCTCAGTCAGTTAAGCATCCGACTTCGGCTCAGGTCATGATCTCATGGTTCGCGGGTTCAAGCCCCGTGTCAGGCTGTGTGCTGACGGCTAGCTCAGAGCCTGGAGCCTACTTCAGATTCTGTGTCTCCCTCTCTCTCTGACCCTCCCCTGCTCACAATGTCTCTCTCTCTCTCAGAAATAAATAAAAATTTTTTAAAAGGGGGGTAAGAGAAAATCCCTGGAACATGAGCCTCACCTGTTCATCTGCCTAAAGGTGCCCTCCTTCCTTGGGATGGAGTGACAGTGTTTGTTCCCAACACGAGATTCAAAGACTCTTGACTTCTCTTCTTCAACTTTCTTTTTTAATATTCATTTATTTATTTTTGAGAGAGAGAGAGAGAGAGAAGGAGAGGAAGGAGCGAAAGGGAGACAAAGTATCCAAAGCAGGCTCTGCATGACAGGGCAGAGCCCGACATGGGGCTTGAACTCACAAATTGCAAGACCATGACCTGAGCCGAAGTTACTTAACTGACTGAACCACCCAGGCGCCCCCTCTTCTTCACTTCTGACTGAGGAGGTGTGAAGGGGCCAATTTTTCGAAAGGAAGGGAGTTGCTGGAAAGTTCCCTTGCTCTTCATGGGGAGCCACAGGAAGAAAATGATGTCCAGACACAGCTAGTGCCCAGGCACAGAGCAGACAGTATGACCTGGGTCCTCAGTGCCATCACTGAGCCACAAAGTCAGCTGTCGCTGATGCTGCCTACCTCACAACTTCCTGTGCTCTGAGATAATAAAGTCCCCATTTAAACCAGCTTGAGATGGGGCTTCTGTTTCTTAAAGATGAACATATTGTAACTGATTCATAAGAATACTCTTTACTTTTAGTACCATGAAGATTATTTACAACCTCATGGAAGCAGAGTTATTGATGTCTTGTACCTGGATCAAAATACTTATCTTTTTAAGTAAATGTTTTATTATAATGCATCATACATTAAAAATATGTGCCAATCCTAGGTGTACAGTTAGATGAATTATGATACTGGGAACACACCCATGAAACCACCTGGGTTGGTCCTAGAAGAACAGGGAAAATTTGGAGAAAGAGAAGTTAGAGGGCAGCCAGGCATGATAAGAGAAAGGAGCTAGAAGAATCAAAGTCCAAAAGCAGGAGCTTCTGAGATGGACTGGAGAGGAGATGAGAATACAGGCCTCACAAACTGGGTCATTAAGAAAAAAAAATATCCATCCCAGACCTGTTCCTTGGGTGAGTTTAAATAGTTATGGACCCAACTATCAGGGTACTAGATGCCTATTAGGAGTATAATGAGGAGGAATCCAAGAAGCACCAAATGTAAAGTGAAGGGCAACTTAGAAAAACACATTACGGCCTATATATTTCCTCGCTCTATCAGCTGAGGGGGACTAGTGGCAACGAGCACATAATGATTTCTAATACTATCCTCTAATAAGAAAGGAAAGAGGGAAGGAAGGAAGGAAGGAAGGAAGGAAGGAAGGAAGGAAGGAAGGAAGGAAGGAAGGAAGAAAGAAAGAAAGAAAGAAAGAAAGAAAGAAAGAAAGAAAGAAAGAAAGAAAGGCCAAGTCTCCCTAGAGAAATGGCTGATTCTAGAACCAGGACAGGAAATATACAAGATGAATCTGGAGCATCTCATAGTGCCAGAAAAGGAAGTCCTTGGGAAAGAAAAAAATCCCAGTGATGGGTCTATCGAAACGGGAAACAGGAGCCAACCAAAAGAGCCCCCATGGCCAAGCTGGAGTAATTGAGCAACAAAATAAAAGTAGTGTTGAATCATAATCTACAGTATAAAATAAATATCCATGAGTCCATTCTCATAGACAATCGATTGAGTAAATTAATAAATAGGAAAGAAGAGACAAATCTCCCATGCAAAAGAATTCTAACTAATGTCTGTAGATGTAAGGGTGTGCAGTATAACATCCATCTCTTAAGTGTGGGCTGCAGATGCTGACTTCCAAAGCACACAGTAGGAAAATGGGAACAGAAGAGTAGAGGAATCTGACAGACTACCTTAGCCAGGAGGTCAAGGTTGGCATCTACAGTTGTAAATCATATCGATAGCCTTCACCCTTGATGTGATGAGACTCCACTCTACTTCTGTGTCTTTGTCCCAAAATTACATAACCCCAGTGAAATCATGAGAAAACCACCAGACAAATCCTAATAGAAAGGAATCCTGCAAAATATCTCACCAACACTCCTCAGAACTGTCAAGGTCATTGAAAATAAGGAGAGCGTGAGAAACTATTACAGCCAAGAGGAGCCTAAGCAGACATGACAACTTAGTTTCCTAGGAATGCTGAAACATCCCCAAAATGGGTGGCTTAAAACAACAAAAGTTTATTCTCTCATAGGTCTGGAGGTTGAAGGTCTGAGATCAAGGTGTTGGCAAAGCTGTGCTCTCTCCTGACACCTCCAGGAAAGGATCTTTCCTTACTTCTTCTAGCTTCTCGTAGCCCCAGGTGCTTGTTGGCTTGTGGACTCATCACTCCAATCACTGCCTCCCCTGTCACATGACCATCTTCTCCCCATGTGTCCTATCCCCTTCTTATAAGGACACCAGTCACATTGGATTAGAGACCATCCTACTTCAGTGTGACCTCTTCTTAATTACATCTGCACCAACCCCATTCACATTCACAGGTACCAGGGATCAAGACTTCAGTGTATCTTTTGGAGGGATATAATTCTACCCATAACAATCCCCACACCAACTGTTGTCTCCATTTTACCAACGACAAGCCAGGACTTGGTAGAGGAAAAGCAACTTTCTCAAGGGCACGTCACTAACAGAGTGTCAGAGTCAGGTTTCTAACTCAAGTCTGCCTGATTCTCAAGCACGAGTTTCTCCACTATATTATACAGTCTTTTTCACCCTAAACACCCCTTTCTGCCTCTTGCCCTCAGAAAGGGGTAGTGATTTGCCCAATGTCGTGCAGGGAAAAAAGCAGGCAACAAATTTTGAGATTGGGACTTTTAAAAAAATTAATGTTTATTTATTTTTGAGACAGAGAGAAACAAAGCATGACTGGGGGAGGAGTAGAGAGAGGGAGACACAGAATCCGAAACAGGCTCCAGGCTCTGAGCTGTAGCACAGAGCCAGATGCAGGGCTCGAACTCACAAGCTGTGAGATCAAGACCTGAGCTGTAGTTGGACACTTAACCTACTGAGCTGCTCAAGTATCCTGAGACTGGGACTTTTAAGTAATGTATATCAATTCAAAAATACCTATTAAAAATCTGACCACTCAGCCATGTGGGGAGAGACAGCGAGCGAGAGAGAGAGGAGCTCTGGAAGTTGGCAGGCTCTGGATCGGTGCCAAGTTTACAATAAAAGAATTGTCCATGGCACTGCTTCTGCAATTTTCCCTCCCATGCCACTTTTTCTCTATGTAGTGACCTAGAAGAGAAAATAACGATGCAGAGAAATTCTTAGAACAGGTCATCTGTCTCCTATCATCGGTCAGAAGTTGGGGCGTGATGGGTTTCATGGTGCCCCCAACAAGAAGCCCAGACTGCAGATTCATAGACACACGCTCTGTCTTCTTCACCTGCAAAAGTTCTGTGCCTTTTTCTCCAAGAACGTTAGGGCCATCGTTATCGGCACCAACCTCCGTGATTGATTTTACAAAGGCTGAAGCTACGATGACAGGCTGGAAATGCCACCACAGTCACTCATGTCCCTTCCTTGCCGATGACCAATAACTAGGCTGGTGTGAGGCGGTGTCATGGGTTGAAAAACTGTCCCGCAAATATATCAGAGATTCTAACCTTTGGAACGTGTAAATGTTATAAGGATAAAGGGTCCTTACAGGTGTGACTAAGTTAAGGATCTTGACATGGGAAGATTATCCTGGATTCTCAGGGTGGGCTCCAAATGCCATCACAAATGCCCTGAGAGAGAGCACAGCGTGAGGTCACAGAGAAGGGGAGAAGATGATGTGACCACAAAGGCAGAGACTAAAGTAACACATGTCAAGGAATGCCAGAGGCTCTCAGAAGCCGAAAGAGGTGAGGAACATCTAAATTCTCCCCCAATCCTCCAGAGCCCAAATAGTCCTACTGACACCTTGATGTTCACCCACTGATACTGACTTCAGACTTCTGGTCTCCAGGATGATGACAGAATAAATGTCTGCTGTTTTAAGCTACAACGTTTTGGGAAACTTGTTACAGCAGCCTCAAGAAAATAATACAGATGGTAGAAGATTTATTCCATTACCAAGTGGGAAGAACTCTTTAAAGCCGATGTAGTTTTCCTGATTTATACTAATCACTGCAAGGGTGACAGGCTGTCCAGTGACGCCTGTTGTGCACACCTCTGCAGAGAATGGAGTTCTTCCGAGCTCTGGGCTTCCATTTGGTTAAGGAAGAAGTTAGAGCTAAAAGAAACCAATATGCAGTGTAATTACCTCATTTTTCAGATGAGGAAAAGAAGATCCAGGGATGGTATTTAGCTTGTCCAAGATCAGTTAACCAGTTCCTAATGAGTAAAGCTGCTTAAGGGCTCTAGACACAGCGCACAGCACTGTGCTGCGCACGCGCGCACGCGCACACACACACACAATTGGGTCGTGATGACAAGGACACATTCAATGAAGTAATGACAAAAATAGGGGGGGAAAAAAACCAGAATCAGGATCTAGGGAAAAAATGATTAAAAGATTAAGATCAAAGCAAAAGAAATTTAGTGAAATACAGACTCCCTCAGAGCCAACACCCCATCTATAGTTAAGTTTCAAAATAGATGAAAGGAAGGAAGGAAGGGAGAAGGGAGGAAGGAGGAAAGACAGGAGAGAGAGAGAAGTTTGCACAGGAAGCTGAGGCAGAGTTTTCCTCACGGGATTTTTTCTTTTCTTTTTTTAACAAAGGGAACGTTGCGTTGAGAAAGGATAGAGGAGCAAATAAAAAATTGCCAAGGGCCACCATGGCCCAGTGAGGCTGGTGCCTGCGGTGTCTGATCTCTGGGTGGCCGGGGCCTTCCTCCTGCCCTGGTGAGAGGAACAGGTTCTGGCTGTGACATCACTGACGAGAGGAGCACGGAGAGGTTTGAGCACTCAGGTGGCCCCTGGCTCTTCTCTGCCTGGTTCCCTGCGGCCACTGCCTCTTCCCTGCAGGATACTAAGGAAAGGACGGGGACAGTGACTGGACCATGAGGAAACCCCTGTAGGCGCCTTGGAATTTGAGTGGGAGGTCGCCTCCCAAAGGACAGAGGAGCCAGCCGAAGGCTAGTTCCAGGCTGACTCCTTTCCCCCACTTCTTTGCTGGAGTGCTCCCAGCAGACCTTCCAAAGCAGACACGTCCCCTACTGGCCCTCCGTGCTCCTCCGGCCGAGGCCTCGCTGCTCGCTTTTCCCAAACCGCTTAGAGACACCCCGCTTTCACTCCTGTGCCCCGTGCGTCTGCACACGTGCATCAAGCCACTGAAACTGTCCTTCTCCCACAGGATGAACCCCTGTCCCGCCAGCTCTAGGGAGGGCTAAGGTACTTTTGTGTCCTATGAGACAGGGAGCCTCTGCCAAAGCAGGCAATTTCTAGACCCCCGGACTGCTCACTAATCCAGCTTGTGTCTAACAAAGCCAGCGGGTGTTTGTGTATCGGCCTTTCCGTCGTCTGTCCTGGCTGCCACCGCCCTCAACTCCAACTTGAGCTCAGGCTCTCAGGATCCTGATCTCTCCCCTCCGGTCGGTTCACCTGCTGTCTCGGGCTCACAGCCTGCCCTTCTGGGAGGGGTCTCCAGGTGCCCTAAGCAGTGACTGCCTCCACTGTCCCAGAGACAGCACTTCCTAAGCGGGGGCCCTGTCGGCATCCCGCAGGCTTCCTCATTCATGTTCAAGTCCTTCCACGCAGGCCTCTCCTTGAGGCATCCCCACTGATGTAGGGACAAACCTCTCTGGTTCCTCGGGTTGTCCCAATGTGAGGAACATTGAACTTCCTTTCTGCCCCTGCTCATCATGTCCAGTGCTCTGCCCACTGGGCAGAAGGAAGCATTGTGACCTCATCCTTGTTGGCACCTGCTGCCCTGAAATTCTACCTGTGGCTTCAAGATATGGCATACTTCTGCCTTTCTGTTATGATACTAATGTGCTCCACTTCCTACAACTTGTAGAGCCGTGACGAAATTTCTAGAAGAAATGTTCAGTTGAGGAGAGCTGCGAGGAGGAGAAGCAGAACATGGATAAGAGAACCCAAGGTCAGAACCGGGGATTGGCACGGCTCAACCTTTCTAGCGATGAAGCAAAAGAAGAGAGAGAAGGGGCTGCAAAGTCACTTAGCAGCAGGGGAAGATGAGCACCCTTGGGTGCAGGAGAGAGAACATGGGGAGTGGCTGGTATAGACCTAGGCACACAGGCAGAGCCAGAGCTGCCCTCGGACACGGGACTGGAGCTGTCGCCCTGGGCTAGATGGGGGGGGGGGTCCTGTGGTGTCCCCATCTCACCCCACACCCACGCCAGTCCTCCTGTGCGGGGCAGAGTCAACCTCCTGGTCCCAGGATCCTGCACCTTACATGCTGACAGGGAGTCTGCCGATATGATAAAGTGAAGGATCTCGGGACAGAGAGATTATGCTAAAACCTGGGGGGCTGAGTGCGATCACAGGGGCCTTTAAGAGGGAGGCAGGTGGCTCAGAATCAGGAGGAGGAAGAGGAGAGGTGACAACAGAGCAAGAAGTTGCAGAGGAGTGGAATACAGCTCGCTGCCAGGCTCTGAAAAGACAGCAAATCGATTCACCCCAAAGCCTCGAGAATGAACACAGCCCTGCAGACACTTTGCTTGTAGACTTCTGACTTCCAGAACTGTAGAAGAGTGGATGTGTGTTGTTTTAAGTTACTGAGTTCATGGAATTTGTTGCAGAGATAATAGGAAAGGAACGCACTTCCGTGTAGTGCAGGGAGGGTTGATCAGTGCACACAGGGAGCTCTGGACTTCTGTGGAAACGTCAGGGGGCAAGATGCACTGCAAACGGCAGCACTGGCACCTCCCAAGGCTCCTCTTCCTGCTCCTGGGTCATTTACCCACTTAGAACAATGCGCTATAAACTGCCAACGAGGTTATCGGTAAAGGTGGCAAGGTCAGGGTCCACGCAGGGCCCTGTGAAATCCTCTTCCCAGTTGACGGCACAGCATTTGTTAGGGCCAGTGAGGCTCAGCCATTCTGCTGGTCGCCAAGCCTATGAGCTGGAGCATGACCGAGTCTTACCCTGTCACTGTGGGGACACCAGGGGCCTGCTCTTGTTTCCCGACTCACACCCGGATAGAGCAAAGGGAGCCAGGGACGGCAACTTCAGGCGGACCGCAAGGATTCAAAGAAAGCACTTCTCCGGCCCAGACAGCCCACGGGGCCAGCGCCAGCAATGCCACCATTGTGCCAACGGCCCCTGCCAACCGCGGCCGGCGTCCCAGACGCTTGCGGGTTGAAGGCGAAGACACAGGAGGCCTCTGGCTGCTCGCAGGCTCCACTTCCCCACTCTGTGTCCTGGTCCCTTAATAAAAGCAATTTCCAAGCTCCTTCCCTGCAGAGCATTAGCATAAAAGAGCTCTGGCAGTACCCTCCTGATTCTTTCATTTGAAGCACATGCTCATTATAGACTTTCTTTCAAATAAATCATACTGCTGGCTGCGAAGGAGACTATTTCTCTGGGCGCACGTGACAGGCCGACAAGACACCACAGCACCGTCGTCTCTGTGACATGCCAGGCACGAAGGCCTTACTCGCAAAAGCTGGAAGGGGCCTGGATTACAGCCGGGTTCCTACCATGGCCCTAAACGAATACCACGGACCCACAGGGGCATCTTCTATGGGGAACATGACTTTGTAGGCACCTGCCCCGCTTGAAGAGGCTAGAAGGAGAGACCGTGGGCCACAGGGGCAGGTCAGCCAGAGGGGCCCCGAAGGCTGTATGAAGCAGTCGTCACAGGCAGAGGTGAGCCAGAACCAGAGCACAGAGCCTTCCAATTCCAACACCAGTACTCTCCACCAGCCATTCTGTACCGTTGGGTAAACCCAGTCCTTGTGCTGGAAGCCCCCAAATTCCAGTGCGCCTCCTACGGGTACGTGTCGTTCTCCAACAGGCTACTTAAACTCATGTTAACCATTTTTTCTTACCGAATTTTCTCAACTGGTACAAAGAAGCAGAAAAGGGTCATTGATTGGCCACGGGCCAGGAAACCCGGGCGGGCATGCCCACCCAGCCCCCCATAGCAGGCACTCCTGGGCAGGGCCACCAGCTCTGTGCGGGCCCAGCCAGGGCTCCTTCTCTTCCACCTTCATTCTGCCTATAACTGGGCAAGAAATTTAGGCTGCTGTCTTGCATTTTCTGGGAAGAGGAGGGGGGTCTCAGACTCCTATCTCTGTAGTGGAAGTGGTTGAATCTGGCACTTAAGGAAGAGGCACAGGGATTTCCATCTGGCTATTAATCCCGGTGTATAAGCTCCTTGCCTGATAGCCACACAGAGAGGCCGGTGTGACTGAGCCCAGAGTCCCACAGCTCAGGAAATAATGTCATTGGAGGTCCGATGGCAGGCCTTGGTGAAGAAGTGACTGTAACTGAGAGCCTCTGGGGTGGCTCAATGTTAAGTGTCTTATGCTCAGGTCACGATCTCACAGTTCGTGGGTTTGAGCCCCACGTCTGAAGCACCTGCTTCAGATTCTGTGTCTCCCTCTCTCTCTGCCCCTCCCCTGCTTGTACTCTGTCCCTCTCTCTTTCTCAAAAATAAATAAAAAACATTAAAATTTTTTAAAAAATCTTGTAATTGGAAGAGAATTACAGATCTTGAGCAGTCCACACTTAATTCTTTTCAAATCATATTATGATATTTGGGAATTATCTAAATGACTTGCAACTTGATCTTGATAAAGTCAGGAAATGCATTTGATTTAGGGTTGGGTTGTAGAATAAGGGTCCTCTGTGGTAGGCTGGATAATGGCCCCCAGAGATGTCCACATCTTACTCCCCAAACCTACAAATATGTTAGGTTAAGTGGTGACAGAGAATTAAAGTTGTTGAGGGAGCTAAGGTTGCTAATTAGATGGCTTGAGATTATCCTGGTTTATCTAGATAGATCCAAGATAATCACAGAATCCTCACGTGAAAGAGGGAGGCCGAGGAGGGAGAACCAGACACCTGGCACCTGAGAGCCTGGACTGCCATTGCTAGCTTTGAAGATGAAGGACAGCAGCCACGAGTCAGAAAATAGGAGTGGTTTCTAGAAGCCGGAAAAGGCAAGGAGGTGGGTACTCCCCTAGAACCTGCATAAGGAACCCTGCTCTGCTGACACCTTGATTTTAGCCCAGTGGCACCCATTTTGGACTTCTGGACTCCAGAGCTGTGAGATAAAAACTGTGTGTTGCTTGAAGCCATTGCGTTTAGGGATATGTAGAACACCCTGTCAGCCTCTGTTTCTCAACCTTAGTACTATTGACATTTGGGGGCTAGAAAATTCTGTTGTGGCAGCAGTCCTGTGAACTGTAGGCTATTTAGTAGGATTCCTAGCCCCTACCCACTAGATGCTAATAGAGGCTCTTCCTCAAGGTGTAACAACCAAGAATGTCTCCAGATATTGCCCTGAGTGGGTCAGAAGGGGGAAAATCACCCCTGGTCCAGAACCACTGTTTTGAACCCGCCATGGTTATTCATTCTAATATGCGCTTTGTCCTCAGATACACTGGATTCTGTTCACTGACCTTTTCTATATGGATGCTTCTGGATGAGGCCTGTCATGCCAGCTGAAAGGTAAGTGCCCAGGGAAATACCACACAAAGCTGTCATCAACCTCTGATACCTCCAAATGCGCTTCCATTATTTCGATCAAGCTGATTTGACGGGGAGAGAGAGAGGGATCTGAATGTGCTATTAAGTAAAGAGGACATAGAACTAAGATCCAGATGGATAAGAGATAGACTGTGCTCACTCCGTGCAATACTCTCTATCATTCAAGCTGGGCCAGAACATGCAAGTGAGAAAGATGCAGTTTCTGCTCTGAGGACCTCACTGTCTCCTAAGGGAAACTTGTGTGCATTTTTTTTTAAAACCCTCAATAGAAACTGAAAGGACTATAAACACACCGTGGTCATGTGTTCTGAATCGGGTGTCCAGGGCCTGGGCACGAGCTTTGAGAACACGTAACAGTAGGACCAAATATTTTAAATCAAGACTACCTCAGAATATGTGGCCGTGCCACCTATAAAAGGCATATGCAAAGTGCTACCAGAAGTTTCCAGGGTGGAGACCTACTCTTGTATGAGCAAGAGGAGGAGGGAACCACAACCTACGCAGAAGAAACGTGTGCACAAAGATGAAGGATAAGAAAGCGTATGGTACCCTGTTGGGAATTAAGCAGCAATTCCAGATAGATGTAACTGTTTGAAGATAATTCCAAATATGCATTATTAAACTTCAAAGAAATAGATAAAACAGAAATGATTTTTATCGTTTCTGGGTTAGGCATCTGGCTCTTTAGTTCAGCTCAGGTCATGATCTCGATTCATGGAATCGAGCCCCGTATCAAGCTCAGCCCTGAGAGTGTGGAGCCTCCTTGGGATTCTCTCTCCCTCTCTCTCTCTGCCCCTTCCCTGCTCATGCTCACTCTCTCTCAAAATAAATAAACATATATATATGCTATTGGTCAATAATTTCTTCAACAGTAGGCACCAAGGATTTAACCTGGATTCTTCTTTCTCCTAATCACCTGTGGTGCAACCTTGGACAAAGTGCTTCTCTGTGTCTCTGTTTCCACATCTATAAAATGGGAATAGTGATGTCTGCATTGAGATTCATTGAAGGAGTCATGTATCCATCTGATGCTCTTGACAAAGTGCCTGGACCATGGGAAGTGCTCCATGATTGTTTCCTATTAATATTATTGGAAGTGTTATTGTTAGTGTTCAGATAGTGTCACGAAGGCACGGGCACGTGCTGCCTGGGTAGACGTGGGGAAGGGGGACAGCCATGGCCTGGCGCACCCCGGGGGCAGGCACCTGGTGAGGCACGTGGAGGAGAGTCAAGCCTCCCTGACAGTCAGGGAAGGGTGACTGTGTTTACAGCCTCACCTGCGTGCTCCGGGGCTCAGACCAGAAGGTGTTGCATGTATGACACAAGGGTCCTTCTACAGTCACTAGCGCATTATCAACCTGTAGCTCAGGTGGCTGTGAGGGAGTGCTGGGGCCCATCATTAGCCTGGCTATAAATGCCTTTGGAAAAAGAGTCTCCCCTCAGCTCCAGTCAGCTGTCACGTGAGAATGTTAGCAGATCTTATTTCTATTTTTAAGTTTATTTATTTATTTTGAGAGAGACAGAGACACGGAGTGAACAGGGGAGGGGCAGAGAGAGAGAAAGAGAGAGAGAGAGAATCCCAAGCAGGTTCTGCACTGCCAATGCAGAGCCCAAGACGGGGCTCGAAACTCACTAAACCCCAAGATTGTGCCCTTAGCAGAAACCAAGAGTCTGACGCTTAACCAACTGAGCCACCCAGGCGCCCCAAGCAGATCTTATTTTTAATTTTTAAAATATTTTTATTATTTTTGAGAGAGAAAAAGATCAAGCAGGAGAGGGGCAGATAGAGAGAAGGAGACACAGAATCTGAAGCAAGCTCCAGACATCGAGCTGTCAGCACAGAGCCAGACCTGGGGCTTAAACTCACGAGCCACGAGATCATGACCTGAGCCAAAGTCCGACGCTCACCAGACTGAGCCACCCAGGCACCTCCAGATCTTATGTTTAAAGAGAAGATGGAAATCAGAAATTCTGTATGGAAATTCCCGGTTTTAAAACAGTGCAAGATAAATCAGCTGATTGCTCTTTAAGCCAAATTCAGCCTGTGGGCCACCCTCGTGAGACCCCAGGTTAGAGGCTTATGGCATCACCTTTCTTGCCATGCCCTGTGATGTGAGAGCACCACCGGCAAGAAGTCTGGGTAGTTCTCTAGTAAGACTCTGACGAGCCCCAGAGGAAGAAATTATTTCTGACTTTCCTCTAGAAGAATCCATATATTGACTTAAGTAGTGCAACTACCTTAATACCACTTTACTGCCACTTTTACTGCTGCAGCTGGCAGCTCACCAACCTCTTCAAGGCCAGGAGGATAGGAGTCACTTGCTATGACCTCGCCTGCACAGCCAATCCATGACCATGTCCAAGAGAAGGCATCGGGTCCTTGTCCAGTAGATCTTCACTCTCACGGACGTTTAGGCAATGCCATCCTCTTGCTGAAGGCCTATCGATGTTTCCTAACAGGTCTCACGCCTCCACCTGGCCAGCTCCTCCTGCACACTCCACTCCGCAAGGTTCCCACTCAAAGCACACATTGTGTGCCCTCATGGGACCGCCTTCCTTGGAATCACTCAAAGATACTCTATTGTTTGCAAGTAAAAAATCTGACCCCTTGGCATTACATACACATCCAGGCAACGGCGAATATTTGTGTGTGCCTGAGTGTTGGGGGCAATGGGAGTGGTAACATCAGGCAGGGTCCATGTTGTGAAGAGCCTTGAACGCCATGCTGAGTTGCTGGCTGCCTTGCGTAGGTAGGCAATGGGGAGCTGTGGAAGGTAGAAGCAGAGAAGAACCTTGGGTGGTCTAAATTTTATAAATCACAACACTCTGTTTGCTCTTTTCATGACACTTACCACAGTTTGTAAGTATTTCTCTGACATTTATTTTTTTCCAAGCCTCCCATTAAACTTCAAACTATGAGAGGGAAAAAACCCATGTGTGCTGTTCACATTTATTTCTCTACTACTCTGTAAGCACCTGGAGCATAATAGAAATTCAATAAAAGGTTGTTGAATAAATGCGTAAATAAATGATGAATGCAGGAATGAATGAGTAGAATTAACACGAAATTAACTATATGTCCTGTTCAACCCATACTTCACCATTCCTGTGTGTATGTGTAAGATCCTTCAAAAGTATGTCAAGATGAAATGTGTATTGTGGTGAAGTTTTGCAATGCAGGATGCAGCAGCAGGGACTAGACATTAATGATGTGTATTTTTATTCAATAAGGCAAAATGCAGAGCAGCCACTAGTAGGTAATTAGAGGAATAAGACCTTCAAGAGTGCTCATACGCCATAATCAATTGAAAAATCTGCTTACTGTTACCGGGAGCATAAATGCCAAGATTTGGTATTCAATTTGGTCTATATTCACGAAGGATCAAGAGAATTAGCAGCAGTGTTTATTCAGGTATGCCTTCTTTTAACTCATATCAATCAAGTTCTTGAATAATTTGGACGTACGCTGAAATGTAATCAAGGACCTTCTTTGGGTGGTGATATTTCTTGAGTCTCCAAATTTTCAGTAATAAGCATGCATTATTTTAAAAATCAGAAAAACAACAAAACCTTAAGAAAGGATTCTTAGGAAGGAAATCAATATATTGTGTGTCATCTGAGGTGCTGTCATTTTTCAAACATTTTGGTCCTTAGAATCATGAATTTTTAGAGTAGGTAGAAATCTTGCAAGATCATCTCAGAACGCTCCCTCACGTTTCACAGGTACAGTTTTGACTAAACAGTGTCCCTCCCCCTCTAGTGTGATTCTAACAAAACTGTCAGTCATGGGGATGGTGGACGGAAGGGAGTGTGGAGAGCTGAAAAACAAGATCCATGCTAAATAATCAGAGTAATGTAGATCATTTCCCCGGAAGCAGTAATTAATCTGGTAGTGTTCACATGACTCAAGAGCCCATTCAAATTACTTATGCTTGTGAGAGCATTATTCTCTTTGTCTTAGCCCTCATGTCAAGGGAAGACCTGGGTCTAGAGTGATTATTCAAACCTTGAGTAACAGATGTGCCTGACACAACTCCTTGGACTTTCCAGTAAAAATGCTAAACTAATTAATAACCCTTTTTGCTGAAGATTTCAATTTACTTTCTGTCACACACATCAGAAAGAATTCTTAATAACTACCATGACAAACATTACTTGTTTAATTTAATTTAATTATTTTATTTTATAGGAAAGGTAGACTGTCACATTCAGTGCCTCATTTGAATGTTTCTGGAGTTCTGGAAGCTTACCTGTGCTATATTCTTCTGCAAATGGACATTGAGGGTTTGATTTAAGGTTCTAACAGGGGAGCCTGGCTACTCATATATCCTTGACTGAAGAATGGTTTTCCTCTACGGCGTGGTCGTTCTCTTTGATCAAGCATACAGCTCTGGGAGGTATGCACATGCAGCAGTTAGGAAGGAAGGGGACACCTGTCTAGCCAGCCAGAACAGCCAAATCAACCCTCGCATGAATGGGACAATAGATGTCCCAGCCAGGTCACACTCTCAGCCTGTTCCCTTTATTAAGGCTCCAAGCAAGAGGACTCCAACATATTCCTGGGTCTCCTTTTTTCAATGACATTTTTGTTTCTCTAATAAAGTAAAAACATCATTCCTTGTGTTCAAATTAAACTTTCTGCTCTAATTTTAAGTTAAAGACTTCTGCTTCCATCTGAGATAGAGTAACAAGAGTTAGATTCATCTCCCTACTGAAGTGACAACAACAATAGGAAACAGACAAAATATATGAAACAGAGATTAGTCATTGGATATTCTGCAGTGAAGGACAGTGATCCCTGAGATGGCTAACTAACAGGGTGATCCCTATAATTGCCACAGATGACCTTGAGAGAATTTACAATCTGCAGCATAAGAAGGGGGAAGCCAGACAGGGCCTGATGGACTCCATGTATTGAGAGTCTGGAGAAAAGAAGGGAGTGGGAACTGGCAAGACAGGGTACCAAAAAAGGAGAAAACTTCACAGAGAGTGGTCTGTAGAGGGTCCTTCTTGGGCATCTCGCACAGTATGAGGAGCACATACATTTAAGGGAAGTACACGAAGCTGGGGGAAAACCATCTAGAAGGGTTGAAGAACAGTGCCAGTGCTCACACAAGACTATACATAGTGCTTGTTTCTACCAGACAGAGGGGAAAACATATAATTCATGGCACATTGGGGAAACTTTCCCGGGAAGCCATGCCTCAGTAGTAGGAAATAAATAGTCCTAGACGGAGCATAGCTCTGAGCCCACCAAAAAAATCACAAAAAGAAGAACCAAAAAGATCTATTTTAAAATAATTTAATTGTACCCCAGAACAAAGTTCAAGGATATTCATAGGGATATAAAAAATAATCAGCACTAAACAGAATAAAATTCACAATGTTTGGAATCTAATCAAAGATCATTAGATATGTAAAGAAGCAAGAAAATATGAGAAGATTGATCAATCAATAGAAACTGACCCAGAGCTAACAGTAGAACAAGCAGAGAAGGACATAAATAATGCTTTAATAAGCATTTGTTATAACAATTCCAATATGTTTAAAAGTTATGTAGAGACATAGAGAATATTTTTTAAAGGCCCAAATGGAACTTCAGGGGATGAAAACTATACTGTGTAACAGGTGAAATACACTCCAGGGCACCCACAGCAGATTGGATATTTCAGAGGAAAAGATTAGTGAACTTCAAGACATAGCAATAGAAACTATCCAAAATGACACACAGGATATAAAAAGAATCCCTCCTCCCTCCTGTCCACCAAGTGAAAAAGGCATCAGTGAGCTGCAGGATAATTACAAGCAGCCTAAAATGTAGGTAGTTGGAGTCGCCCGAAGAGACATTAGTGAGAGGGGTGTGGACAGAAAATGTACTCTTTCAAATGAAGAAATAATGGCTTAAAATTTTCCAAATTTTCAGTGAAAACTATAATCTCATGGATGAAAAGAGCTCAATGAAATCCCAGCACACACATGCACACACACACACACACACACACACACGAAGAAAACGACACCAAGACATATCACAATGAAATTGCTTAAAAACAATGATAAAGGGTAAAGCTAAAACATCAAGAGAATGACAGGTTATACACAGAGGAACAGAAGAATTACAGCAGGATTTCTAAAAACTTAAATAATAATAATAAAAGAATTATAGCAGATTTCTTCTTGAAAATGTTGAGAGCAGGAAGACAGTGGAGCAATGTCTTCAAAGAACTGTACTGAGAGAAAGCCTGTCAACCTAGAACTCTTTACTCAGTAAAAACGTTTCAAAACAAGGGCAACATAAAGACGTTTCAGTAATATGAAGACTGTAAGAGTTGATGTGCAGCAGACTTGCGCTACAGGAAGTGAGAGAAAGTCCTCCATGTGGAAGGAAATTGACATTGGACAGAAATCTGGAGCTACACGAAGGTACAAGGATCACCAGAACTGGTAAAGCCATGAGCAAACATGTAAGATTTTTTTTTCTTACTGTTTAAGTTTGAAGTTGCTCTTCCTTCACTCGGTTCTCCATGACCTCCAACTCCTCATTAAAACCCTTCCTATAAGTGAAGATGAGTCAAATAGACTTTTACGCCTCTCTCCTAATTGGCATCCCATTTCCACGGACTTTTATTCTCATGGTCTCACACTCTGTGTTGCTGGGACTTGTGCTTCTCATTCTAGCTTCTCCCCACCTTCCTGAGCTCTGTAACTAAATGTCCAGAACAAGTATCATTCGTACCAATAAACCCATTAAGTGGCTTGTCTGCCACCTTCTCCATTAAAGGGTTTTTGATGGCTTATGAAAACATGCATGCTACCCTTGTCCTGGGAAGTTGTGGTGCATATTCACATGTTAAAGTTTTTTAAAAAATGAGAAGGTCATTACTAAGACATTCTAAGTAATTTATCCCAGAATTTCCTCCAACTTATTGACTATAGGATCCTCAGGACGCAATTTGAAAAGTATTGATCCTGTTCAATGTCCTCCCTTTATAGATGAGAAAACTAAAGTCCAGAAAAGTAAAATAGTTTGCCCAAGATCACAGAAGGGGTTAGAGCAGAGACTAATACTTAAGTCTTCTGCGGGAAGCCCAGTGTCCTTTCCTCAGCACTCATCCAGAAACCTTGGGATTCTTGAAAACTTCCTCGAGAATTTCCTGTCCTTCTGAGACCAGTCTCACAGCTTTCAACTTGGCCTTTCCTGGTCAAATTTCTCCCCCAGAATAAAACTCTGCAACTCTAGGACTCAGTGGCTGCCTGGGTATTTGGACAGAAATCAAATCTTCAGATCCTAATCCTCTGCAGGGACAGCAAGCTGGTTGCGAAAGTGCCATCTGAAGAGACAATGCTGTGCGTGCTCAGAGGTGGTGATTCTACTTGGAATTGGCAGCCATTTCTCTGTCATCACTTAGTCATTTTCCTGCTCAGCTCAGAAGGCAGCCCTGGCTCTGCTGGGAGTGACAGATGCTCTGGCGAGTTGAGCCCCGCCCATCCTACCCAACCGGCCCTGCTTTAAGCAAAGGCTGAGTGAAAGGGGCAGATGTGGACCCAGACTATTTTGACAGGGGATTGATTTCTCCCCCTTCTCCCCAAAAGCCTTTTTCCCCCCTCTCCTTATGCTTGGATGAATTCTTCCTATGCTCAATGAAAGACAAAGAGGTGAAGCAAGAAATTATTCCCCAGGGCTTGGGGAGACACCTGGGAGAAAAGGTGCAAAAAGAAACCCTCAGAGGATTTCAGCACTAAAAATGGTTACTGACCGGATCCACCCTCGTTATCTCACCTGCACTGGGCACTCTGTATGGTTAAGGGAAGGGGAAGGGGGAGAAGTTGCTATGTTTTAAAGCTCTCTGCTATTGGAGCTTGATAGAAAATTCATTTCAGAGAGACTTCGGATCCTCTGGTTGGGAAAAAATAACCGAACAAACATGTTTGCTTCTGAATGTGAAATCCCCTTGGAATAGATAACCCAGATGAGATGTTTTAGACAAAACAACCAAAATCAGGATCTCGAAGCGATATTAGCCCTCCCGTGCTCACTGCATACCACACATACCACACGGTCTATATGTACAATGGACTATTATTCAGCCTTAAAACAGAAGAAAATCCTGCCATATGTGGCAACATGGGCTGAACCACGAGCATGTTATGTTAAGTGAAATAAGGCAGTGCCGGAAAGCCAAACACTGCACAATGCCACTTATATAAGGAATCTACAATAGCCGAACTCCTAGAAGCAGAGACAAGAGCGATGGTAGCCACGGGCTCATGGGAGGGGAAGTTGGGAATTATTAATCAACGGCTAAGAAGTTTCAGTTCTGCAAGATAATGTTCAAAAGCTCTGCATCACAACATTGGGCCTATCGTTAACAATTGTGTATGGTACATGATAAGTTTTGTTCAAAGGGCAGAGCTGATGCTAAGTGCTCCTACCACAGGGCTAAGGAAGTAGGCTCAGCCCGTGGAAAAGTTTCTGAGGTGGACATGGGGCCACGATGACAGTACCGCTGTCACCCCTAACCTCAGGGAAAGTCCAGGATGTGCCACACCTTCTGTTAGCAGTGTTTTTGGGGGGCTTTAAAGCAATTTTCAGTGTGAGGGGGAGAAAAGAGTGATAGGGAGGATGCTGGCGTGGAGGAAAGGCCAACATGATTGAACAGTGCATGTGACAGGATCCATAGACTGAGTTTCTTTTCATTTTTTTGATGTTTATTTATTTTTGAGAGGGAGAGAGAGCACACACTAGGGAGGAGCTGAGAGATGGAGACAGAGGATCTGAAGTGGGCTCTGCACTGACAGCAGGGAGCCTGATGTGGGGCTGCAACTCAGGAACCGTGAGATCATGACTTGAGCCGAAGTCAGATGCTTAAGCCACTGAGCCAGTCAGGCGTCCCTAGGTTGAGTTTCTTCTTACAGTGAATGAGAGATTGAGCACAGAGAGCTGGGAAACTTGCTCAAAAAATAAGATCTCATTTAAACCTCACACCCAGGCTGTGAAGAATCATTATCCCTATTTTACAGATAGGAAACCCGAATTGGTCAGGTTACTGTGGTGCCTAAGCTCACTCAGCCTTTTCTAGACGCTGGCAGAACCAGGCTGCGTACTTTGCTCTGAGCCACTCCAGCTCATGTGCTCCTGACCAGTCTGCTTTTTGATAAAACTTGCACACCCCTAAACTTAATTCTGAATCCCTTGATGGTAGGGGAGTGTGACTTATTCATTTTGTAGTGCTCTCTCCCTGCGTGATCCAGCGGGTAGGTACTCAATATGTATAGGCTGAATTGTAACAAAAAAAAAAAAAAAAGAAAAGAAAAAAAAAGAAAAAAGAAAAGAAAAGAAATCCTACAAATCCTCCGTCATGGAGAATATGTTCCATATAGCTCAAAAGTTAATTAATTTGCCTGAGATTACATAGCTGGAATGTGCCCCAGACGTGCCTCACCAAAACACTTAACTGCGGGCCCTCAGCCAATCTCCTAGCGACCCTGTTGGGGCACCACAAATCCCCATGATCTGCACACCTGTTCAAGCCAAGGTGAACGGTCCCCAAGAAAGAGCAGAGAAATGTCACTGTATAATGCCCCACGGGCAGAGAATGTCCTGCCAATTCATTTCCACCCAGCTTAAGATCCCAAAGTTAGGGCGAAATAGCAGGCAATGGAGGCTGGGTGAAGGGAGAAATCAATAAAGGAATCAGTCATTCATCCAAAAAAAAAAAAAAAAACCTGCTTTGCACACAGACTGTGAATGATAAAGCCTCCCAGCTTCAGGAAATTGATTTTGGCAAAAAATCTTTGTTCAGCTTGATTCTCTTCGTTCCCATAGGGATCTCTTGGTGATAACAAAAGCTCTGCGTGTCTGGGGTAAACAGGAAATAACAATAATTGTTTTGTTTGTACAAATGCAAAGTGAATGTCTAGTCATCTGGAACCAGAGATAAATTCGGTTTGAGCAGCAAAACGAAGAAGCAAAGAGCACCAAGGAGAAATTTACCCAGAAACCCCAATGTGCCCTTCCATGTGCCAGCACGCTGGGAGGTGCAGGGCTCTGACTCTGCTGCGAGTGAGCACACTGCTCTCTGTGTGGGCGTGTGTGGGGTTGATGATGTCACATCATTCCAGCCTCCTCACCTGCTGCCATCATGGGTAGGAGGTAAGGAGGCAATGGATTTTTAACTTTTACATACAATACCTCATGCAGCTTCTAACAGCCATATGAGACTGGTATGATTTCCTATCCCCGTTTTACTCAAGGGGAAATTAGGCTTTCCAGAATATAACTGACTTGTGCTGGCTCATAGAGCTTAGTGTCAGTGCCTGAATTCCAACCCAGTTTCAGTATATTCCTGAGTCCACGTTCTTCCTACCTAACCAAGGTGACCACAGTGCCTTAGACCCAGAGAGCTGCTTCTAATTTCAGCTCTCTTCCTGAATACTAGTGTGAACTAAACAAATCACTTCCCCACTCAGAGCCTCAGTTTCTTCATTTGTAAAAACATGTTGACGTCAGCCTTGCCAGTCAACACTTTTTTTTTTTTAATGTTTTATTTATTTCTAGGAGAGAGAGAGAGAGACAGAGTGAACAGGGGAGGGTCAGAGAGAGAGGGAGTCACAGACTGAAACAGGCTCCAGGCTCTGAGCTGACAGACAGCACAGAGCCCGACGCGGGGCCCGAACCCACGAACCGCGAGATCATGACCTAAGCGAAAGTCGGACGCTTAACCGACCAAGCCACCCAGGCGCCCCAACACTTCTAATAGTCTGTCGTTTTGTTATCCTACGTGGTCACTGCTGGCCTTTTGAATGAGATACTTGTTTCCTTCATCCTTCTAGTCCCTTTACAGTGAACTGAGGGTCCATCACACACCAAGCCCCAAGGGAAAGCCTACTTACAAATTGTGATTGCCAGAGAAACTGAGGATTTCCTCTCAACTTCCTGCCTTGCCTATTGGGGATTGTTCTTTTCATGTGTATTAGCATCTGAGAGTGTCTACTTGTTTTTCCAATATTGAATATTTATAAAATATTTAAAGCTAAATAATTATAATAAAGTTACATCTACATATCCATTACCCAATTTCAAAGAACATAACCTTCAACTTTAAAGACCCCACTGAACCCCTCCTCCATCCCATCCTGTGAGAGAGGACCACTCATCTAATGTTGTATTTATTATTCACTTGACTTTCTTTGCATTTTACCATGTTTCAGGAGCTTAAAATATATTGTTTAATTTTACATGTTATTGAACTTTCTGTAAATAAACTCCCGTCTCATGTATTCTTCTGCAAATTAGATTTTTTTGGCCTAATAATATTTCCCTGGGAATCATCCACATCGTTGCATATTTTACATATTTTTACATATTATACATATTCAATAAGACCCTACTGGATGACTATTCCTCAGTGTCTTTATCTAGTCTACTATTTATTCCGGATGCATGTTTAAGTGATGTCCTGGTTTTGGGCTATTATGAATTCTTGGCAGTGACCTTCCTAAACATGTCTCCTGCTGTATGTGTATAGAGATTTTTCTGGGGTATATGTCTAAAGATTAGAGAAGCTGGGTCATAGTACGTATATTCTCAAATGTATCAGATTATGCCGCTTATTTCCAAAATGGTGACCTTCCACCAGGCATGTGTCTTTCCTCCTGTTTCCCAGTATGTACTTTTATTTTTTTAACCAATGTTGTGTTATACATGTTATCATTATGGTTTCATTTTGCATTTCTCTGATTTTGAATAGGCATATTTAATGATTATGGCCATTTGCGTTTCTTTTGCTGTGAAATGTCATGTTTTTGGCCAATTTTTCTAATGAGTTGTTTCTTACTGTTTATGAGTTCTATATTCTGGATACTAATCTTTCTTCTGAATACTAATCAAGTGACTTCTACACATTGTGGCTTGGTTCACTTTCCTCATAATATTTTTTGGTGAACAGTGGTTATTAACCCTAGTGAATTGATTGATCCTTTCTTATACAGGTTTTTCTTTGTTTCCTTTTGTTTTGGAAGTCCTTCCTTGAGGGATTTCTCCCTGAGGACATGAAGATATTATCCTATACTGTCTTCTAGGTTTTAGAGTACTCTCTCCTACTTGGGTCTTTCACCTATGTGGAATGTTATTTTTATGTGTGATGTGAGGTAGGCAAACAATCCATTAATTTCCTTGTAGATAACTGTCAGCCTCATTTATTAAATATACACACATTTGTTCTTGAGCTATTCTAGTCTCTTTTTATGAGTTAATTTTATATCTTTGTGTGCCAATGCATCTATATCTGCTGTGATAAATTTTGTTATCCGGTAGGGAAAAATGCCCCTATCTCATGTCCTTCTTCAGACTTGTCTGGATTATTCATCCATAAGAATTTTATATTCAGAGTGTCAGCCTCCATAAAAAGGCCTATTGATGTACTGATTAAATTATGGGTCAATTGGAGAATTGGTATTTTTACATCATGTTCAATTTATTCTTAGCTTCTTGTCTGAGTCTTTGTTCATGCATGTTAATAGACCTGCAATTTTCTTTTACTGCATTAACCCCACTCTGCTCTTGGTATTGTCATTTACAGGCACCTAAAAAATGGAGTTCTCCAATTTTCTATTCTCTGGATGTTTGTATAAGATTGGAATCATCAGTATCTTAAATGTTTAGAAGAACATTCTAGGTGTTTTTTTTTTTTTTTTGAGGGGAGATGTTTCTTGAACTTATTAATTCAAATTCTTTGCTGGAAATAAGACTGTGCCCAATTTCTATTTCTTCTTGGAGCAGTTCTTGGAGCTGTAATTTTCTAGGAATTTAACCACTTATCTAAGTGTTCACATTTACTGACAGAATTGTTCCTAATATCCTCCTGTTATCTGTAATTTGCCATTCCTAATCTTTTCTGCCTTCCCTATTTTGTCTTGACTCTGAATGATGTCAAATAACCAACTTTGGCTTTGTTGATCTCTTTGTTTTCTATTTCATCAAGTTTTGCTTGTTGTTTCCTTACACGGGTTGAGGAAAAGGAGCGCTGCTGTTTTTGTCTATATTTATGACACAAATATTTGAATTCATTTTTAGTGAGTGCATTTTAGACTAAAAAGGAAAAAAAAACATACCTCTAGACCCGCTTTAATTACATTCCACAAGTTGTTTGTGGTATATAATTGTTTTCTTTTTTCCTCAAATGTTTTTAGATTTTTCAATTCATGAATAACTTAAAACTTATTTTGTATTAATTTTTATTATAAGGGGTTTTCAATTATTTTTTTTTGCAAAGTGCCATTTGGTTCCACATATCATCATTTTTTTGGACAAGTATTAAGCATTCATATAGCCAGGTATTGTTCTAGGTGCTTGGGTTCCATCAGTGAACAAAATGAACCAAAAATTCATGGCTTTACAGAGTTCCTGCTCTGCTGTCAATGGTTGGCAATGTCCCAATGCTGAGATAAAACATGTATTCTTCACTTGTTCAGCGCAGCTGTTTTACATATGATCATTAAATCAACACTGCTCTTTCTACTACTCAAATTATGTATATCTTTACTTTTTTTGTCTGCTTATATCCATTTTTAAATGCTTATTTGAGGGGAGGAGAGAGGCAGAGAAAGCAGGAGAGAGAGAAGCCCAAGAAGGCTCTGCATTGTCACCGCAGAGCCTGACATCAGTCTTAATCCCACGAACTGTGATATCATGACCTGAGCTGAAATCAGGAGTCAGATGCACCCAGGCACCCCTATAATCAGTTTCTAAGAGAGGTATGTTAAAATTTCCTGGTGGATTTGTGAATCCATCTAATTCTCTTATTTTGAATTATCATCACAGGAGGCCTATCCTTTTAAAAGACAAGAAAATTGACTTTCAAAATAAGAAGCATGTCTTATTTACAAAGTTTGTAAAGATGGAGCCAGGATTCCAACTTAGTTGTCTCAATTATGACAAGATTAATTGTGTGTCATCTGTTTTGTCCAATATCCTCCTCCAGCAGCAACACACCAATCCCTCCCCAATTTTAGAAATTTCTTCTCCCGTACTTTAACCAAATTCCTAATCAGAGTTCTCTGTTTCCCAGCCAGCAGTGAATGTGCCAGGACCAGCCATGATAGTATCTTAAGCCACACAACCTAAACCAGGCCAGGAAGAGTTCTTTCTCTGGAGATAGACATATCTGTCTTTGCCATATTGCTATCTAATAGCTACTCAGTGATTAGCCATGTCTGAATGTAGCAAGGTACTTAGCCCAGAATATGTCTTATGGTTAATTTTTGTTTTGCTGTTTGTCAAGGACATTCTTCTCCTATATGTGGTATTAATTTCATCTGAAGATGTTCTGAATGTCCTTATTTTTTATCTCCACAGCTAGAGTACATAATCTTGAACTACAATTTCTTACAGTTCAGGGGCGCCTGGGTGGCTTAGTCGGTTAAGCGTATGACTTTCGCTTAGGTCATGATCTCACGGTTCGTGGGTTCGAGCCCCGCGTCGGGCTCTGTGCTGACTGCCAGCTCAGAGCCTGGAGCCTGTTTCAGTCTGTGACTCCCTCTCTCTCTGACCCTCCCCTGCTCACGCTGTCTCTCTCTCTCTCTCCTAGAAATAAATAAAAATATTAAAAAAAAAAATTTCTTACAGTTCAAAAAATGTTAGTGCTATATGGAATTTGCTGCATTGTTGGATGAAGTATGGTTTATTTCAAAACTCATTAAGCATTCCGACATGCCAGGAACTGTCCTAGGAGGCGCTGCACATTCCGAATGGAGTAAGATAAAAGTCCGGCTATAAGGACACGGTGCAGTAGAAAAAGTTATGTTAAATGTGTGGAATACATTGAATTACAGGAGCATGCACAGTGGGGGCAGTTCACTCAGCAAGAGGCCCTCAGGGAAGGCTTCACAGAGGAGGGGACATGTGAGGTGCATCTTTTGTAGCGAAACTGATCAAGAAAGTACAGTCCAGGGAAAGAGAAAAAAGCATGATTCTCCACACTGATATTAAATTGTCAGTGATTCTGAAAGGAACTCCTTTTTATTTATTTTCTTGCTGTTCTATTCCCACTTCTCATTGGCACTCTAATCAGGGTTTGTGAATATGTGGCACCTAGGCTGCCCCACACCCACCTACCCCAGGGCAGGTATCTCTAACTGAACACAGAATTCTTTCCTTAAGGAGTCTACTCAGCACTAGGTTCCATGATTAATAAGGTAGAAACCGCCCCTCATCATTAAGAAAAGAGAGTGTATATGAGAGAAACTTGCTGACCATTTCTAATTTCATTGAGTGGAAGAGACATGGAGAGGGTGGATCTGGAGATGAGGCAAGGAGGCCAAGTTCTAAAATGTCACTTAGGCATTTTCAAAAGTTTCAAATCTTGGGCCACACCCTAGACTGTTTAAATCCCAAACTCTGGGAGTGGGAGAAAGGATTCAGTAGTTTTGAAGCTCCCCAAGTAACTTCCAATGGGCACACAAGTTTGGGAATGACGGCCATAAGGGGGCTTTGTTAGAAAAAGTTGAATTCAGGGGCACCTGGGTGGCTCAGTCAGTTAAGCGTCCGACTTCAGCTCAGGTCATGATCTCACGGCTCGTGGGTTCGAGCCCCACGTCGGGCTCTGTGCTGACAGCTAGCTCAGAGCCTGGAGCCTGTTTCAGATTCTGTGTCTCCCTCTCTCTCTGACCCTCCCCTGCTTGCTCAGTCTCTGTCTCTCAAAAATAAATAACAACATTTAANAGAGCCTGGAGCCTGTTTCAGATTCTGTGTCTCCCTCTCTCTCTGACCCTCCCCTGCTTGCTCAGTCTCTCTCTGTCTCTCAAAAATAAATAACAACATTAAAAAAAAAAAGTCGAATTCAGATTTAAAGGGCTGACAATGACCAAATCGCACTTTCTAGGGAGGATATTTTAGGGCAAGAGGGAGGCCTCGGAATCTGGTCTCGTCAAGGACAGATACCAAGAGTGAAGACCCGAGGGGCCTGGCCAGTGTGCAGGGCACCACCACCCAGGGGCAGAGCCAGAGAGGTGAACTGGGTCCATAACACTGAGCTGAAGGGCCAGCCTTCAGGCATTTTTTTTTTAAATCAGTTTTAATGGCCTAATGCCAAATCTACTTAAAAATGGTCATTTCCTGTTTTCATTTCTTTCTAGAAATGGCTAAGTACTAAAGCTTGAAGGGCAATCAGCGTAACAACTGAATGAGCTTGATTTTGCTACACTGAACTTTCTTTCAAGGTATTAAATTTGCATACAGAAAAAAGCCCAGGTACTTAAAAATCAATGAAATGATATTATGTCGAATTAAAAAGAACATGCCTGCGTAAACATAATACTTGGTAGCACTACCATTTCTTTGAAAGTCATTTTGACAACACATCCCTTAACGTAATGAGAATTTTGAGTTGGAGATAATTGAGTACAGAGAAAGCCGAGTTGAAAGCAGAACCAATATCAATACCATCCTAATCTCTTTGCAAAAAAAGAGAGAAAATCTACCTTTTAATTATATTACAATGACTCAAAATCTTACAGGAAAAAGTCTTCAACTTTTAAAATTCATTCAGAATTTTAAAATCTCTCTCATGAGAGGAAAGGTAAAATGAAAGAGTTTTCAAGACCTTTCTATACCTTAATGTCCTTTTTAACTCCAAATGTAAAACTGGATTTGTACTGATATAGTACTGTGAAATAAAGACCAATTCAAGAATACAGTTTAAAAGCACCTTCTCTTTTTCTGCATAGGGAAAATTTTTACTGATTTAAATTAGAAGCTCCTACCTAGTTGAAGGGAAGGAGAAAGGGAAGGCAAAAGAGAGAAACAGGTGATCCGTGACTCAAAGCTGGTCCTTAACTGCTCTCTAATAAAGGGAGAAGTCTGAAGATTTCTGGAGCCAAAGGTAATAAAGTGAAAAATGAAGTTTGAAAATCCACACACATCACTGGATTTATCCATTTTCTTTTAGTCAGAGTAATTTTACAAAAGGAAGTTCGATTTTAAAGGATTTCACTCTTTTTCCATCTCTAAACTGAAAAGAAACAGTTTATGGCTTCATAATATTTAAATGATAAGCCACTTCCTCAGCAAACACAATGTGTATTGATGCTCTGGTTAAAAACTACCTTATCTGTTCTTGGCTCCTGCAAGTTCTGTTGAAAGTAATGCCCCCTAAAAGACAAAGGCACCCTACAAAATTCAGTTTCCAATATAGGGACCCTCTAGCCTGCTCTGGTGGGATAAATGCTGTTAAGAATGGAGTGCCCTCTAGAGACCAGTCATCCAAATAGTCTTTTGCCATCCATTAGAGCAGCCGTTTTCAAGTATGGTCCTTGGACCAACAGCATCAGCATTTCTTGAGAAATGGTTAGAAATGTAAATTCGGGGGGGGCTCACCTGTTTAATCCCTTTGGGTTATCTTATAAAGAACAGAAATTCATTTCTCACAGTTCTAGAGGCTGAAAGTCCAAGATCAAGGCTCCAGCTGATCCAGTGTCCAGTGAGAGCCCATTTCCTGGTTCACAGATGGCACCTTTGTAACTGTAACCTCACAATGTGAAAGGGTCCAAGGGAGCTTTCTTGGAATTCTTTTATAATGGCACTAACCCCATTCATGAGGGCTCCACCCTCATGACCTAATCACCTCCAAGTGTCCCACCTCCTAATATAATCACCTTGGGTGTTAGCATTTCAACATATGAATTTTGGTGGGGGACACAAACATTCAGACCATACCACCACCTTAGGTCAACTGAATCAGAAACCTCTGAGGTGGGGTGCAGCAATCTGTGTTTTAACAAATCCTCCAGGTGATTCTGATGCCCACTCCATCTGAGAACACTGCATTAGAATGAACACTCCCCCAAGATGTCAGAGAATGAAGGTGTCGCTTTGTAAAGAAATTAATTATACAGGCATGAACTAAACTGTCTTTCCTCCAACCAGACAACTAGCTAAATAAATAAACAGACAAAGCTGATGCTTGTAACAAGCAAGAACATGGAGTTATAGTTTAGGATATATCATGAGACCAAATTATAGTTAATGTATAAGAAAATGCTTTCAGCAACTCTAAAATTATCCCCAAACTATCATTTTCAAGAATTATTATGTCCCTTGACGTAAATGATAATATAAATATGAAGCAGCATAAATACAAGAAGAGTAGGGGTAACCCCAGTGCTTACACTACCATCAATGAAGCGGACCAAGTAGATTCATGGACCCCTGTGCCATACCTCTTCCCCATTATTGAGGACTACAGTCTCCCACAAACCAGCTCATGGTTATTGGACTATAGAATGAGGATGAATATGTCAACATTCAAGGCAGAAATGAAAATAATAATTAAGAAAACCACCTTCTATACTTTTCATGATCTTTTTTATTTAACATACATAGTACATGTAAAACAACTGGCATAAAATTCATAAAAATACAATACTTCTATGCAAGATCACTTTATTCCTGATACATCCTTTCGTGTTCTCCTTAAAATCATTGTTCACGTTTAACACAATCCTTTCTCTGCTAAGCACTTTTAGAGGCTTGTCTTATAGAAATCCTGCCCCAACTTTGTTTTGTTTTGTTTTTATAGGTCACAGCAATGGCTATTTTTATTGCCTCCTTGTCCATCCTTACCTTCCCCACACTAAAGCAAAAATATTTTTAAATGCTAAAAATGAGTAAAATACTGAGCGTTAAATCTGTTTTGTCATGTATATTGAAACTACGACTATTCTACGTTACCATAAAAGATATTTATAATCGACAGCACCGGCTGCTACCAGATGTGACCAAGGATGAGTGTAGTGTTCGAAACTCACTGGCCTAAAATATAATCATAGCTTGCTGGTAGAGTCACGTTAAT
>NW_027532002.1:2537941-2621026 GCF_008692635.1 Crocuta crocuta | reverse complement strand
CCAGGGAAGGGGGATGGGCGGGGGGGGTGGGGGGGGGGGGAGGAGAAGAAAAAAACCTAATTTGACCACTTTTAACTTTTCCTGGCATGTGAAACAGTCAAAACAGTGTTTTCATGTTTTTCCTGTACAGAATCTCCAATCATTACATGTGAACTTATTGGGAAGCGAATTACGGTAGGGCGGAGAGGAGAGAGAATGGCTTTAAAAGTACATTTTTAAAAAAAACCTGTAACCGCTGGAGGTACCAAACAGCCATATGTGGGTGCAGAACAGTCGTCGAGCAGAGCACACCTCCCTCCTCCCACCCGCCGCGACCCTCAGCCACCTCCGCCTCGGCCTCAAGTGCCCTCTTCCCATTTTTCTGGATTGCTGCATCATTGCTCAAATTCGACTCCCAATCCGCAAGTCCCCAGCTGCTTCCCTATTTTCTGAAACTGGCAAAGGCCCAAGAAATCAAAGTCACCCAGCAAGCGAGGAGGAGGGGGCGGGCACCCGAAGACACCGGCAGGGAGGCTGGGCCGGAAGGAGGCTCCCGGGAAGGCGGCTCCGGGGCAGGCCGGGGGCGCGCTCCCCGCCCAGGCTGTCCTCGCAGCTGTCTGCTCTAAGCAAGCTAGTGCTTCCCCCAGACCAGGCTGGTCCTGGGGCTCTGGTGAGAAGGCAGAAAGGGGACAGCTCTTCAGTGGCTCCCAGGAGTGGGCACGGGAAGCCATCCCTGAGGACTCGGGTCTCAAGGACAGTCCGCAATGAGGTTAATCTGCCTGCGGTTAATAAAGAGAACACTGTATAATTAAATGTGTAGTCCGTCAGAGTCATGGTTTGCTCAGAATTTAAAACCTTAAAACCGTTTCTCAGAACTAGGAGGATTCACTGTTTTGAAGAATCTCATTTCACACAAATTAACTTCTAAGAAACAGAAATTCGTACTAGGAATTCAGAGCAGGATTGGGAATCTTTCAAAATAAAAATAAATAGGAAGGGGAAAAAATAAGGACTAAGGCTGAATATAGTCATTCTTCGTACTGAAATGATAGTTTTGGGGATCAAAATTATAACATAAGGCTTAAGGCTTTGTCTTACTAAAGACAGGCAATTTTAGAAAGTAAAATATAAAAACTCCATTCGCTTCTCATTATTCATTTACTTTTTTGACAGAAAAATTAGTCATGTTTTATTGTATCTTAATAGTCAAAAAAGACTACATATACTACATCTACTGTCCCACTGTAAATTATGTCTACTCAAAATACATTAGTTTGTAGATACACTACATTTGAGTCATTCAAAATAGTTGTTCTTAAAACTACAATTAAACATGAAAAAATTTTTAAATGGCTTAAAGGTATTAAAATATAAACATCTGAATAATACTAAAAATGAGAAAAATACACGATTGCCATTAAGGTTTTTTAACCAAGAATAAGTACTTCCTAAGCAACTAAATGAGTAAATAACACTTATTTGACAAAGAACACTGGGACAGAAAGCAGGAGAGAAGGAGAGAGAGAAGACACGCTGTCACACAGCTGGTAGTTAGAGGAATTCGGTCCTGACCACTAGGTCCAAGAATCTGGATTAGTAATGGGCAGGAAATGCTTCACTAACAAGAGTAACAAGAACCAGAAGAACATCAAGAAGTGAAATAAACAGGTAAGTCCACATAGCAAATACCCTTGTCTGCCCCATCTGCTTTTATGGAAGTTGGTGACAGGGGCTGACATGACTGAGGAGCTTACAACAATCACTGAAATGTCCAAAAGACAAGAGCAAAGAGGCAGAAAAAGAAGTAAGGGGCATCAGTAGTCCATAAACTAAAATCAGCCCCTACGTAGTTGAGAACTCACGATACTTTCACATCATCCTTGTCATGAGCCCTCGTGTTTTTTACACAGGTAACTTTGCTCACTCACTTTAGAACAAATATTTAAGTCAGGTACAAACATATATACTCATTTGCATAGCAAATTTTAAGGGGTGCATTGAAATAGTAACCAACTGATTAAGGTGTAAGTATTTTTACAATCAGAACGACATTCAAATTGACCAAATGAAGTGTTTTCTATTTGAAAACGGTTACCTATAAAAGTTTTTGGGATCTGAATTAAAAACAAGGCATGAGTTATTAGCAAAATGTTAAAACCATTACTGATGTACTTCTCTGTAGGCAGCAGTCATTCTTCTATAACTTCTAAGACCTTGTAAACACTGTTCTGGAACACAGTGGTGAAGTGTGGCTTGGAATCCTTCACCAGGAGGTTACATAAGGGGGGTTTCCCAGCATTAGCAGGGTCTTCCACATCCCAAATTTCAGGCATACTGCACCCAGGCCTAGAAAAATTAATGTACAGATTAAGAATCAAAGTACATTATATATGACAGATGAAGCAGAGCACACTTTTTATATTCCTGCCCTCATTTCCTTTTTTCTATGTAAATTCCCTTCATTTAAAAAATCCTATTATAGTTATCTATTTTTTTTTAAGCTGCCATAAATTTTCTTTGGAACAAGGTGAATGCAGCAAATGGATTATAAAGAAAGAAACAGACGTACAAAATACGCGAATGCAGGTGGTGGGGTAAGACAGATCTTGCTTCAGTTCAGCATCAGCTGTTTAGCAGGGATATGGCGCTGGAGCGCTCACAGTCTCTCCCCAGGTCTGTCAGACAAGGAATGAACACGATGCGGCCATGTTATGAGGACTCAGAGAGGAAAACTGCACCTAGCTAGCCTTGTGCCCAGAGCACATTAAGAGGGAATATATTATATTGACTTAAAAATTGTAATTGGCAGATGTGCTTAGTTCACATTTATGCAACTTCTCACTATTGTCTCCAAGAATGAGTCAATGTAAAGAAAACCCTGTGGTATTCAGCTCAAGTTTTAGCTAAATGCACAATTAATTTTTTTTCATAATTAAATTTTAAAAGCAATATATTTTATAAAGAAGAATAGAAGTAAAACTGATATTATGTGATATCTGTTCCAATAACTTTGCAGATAGCTTTAACATTTATTTTAAATCTAAAGCAGTATATATAACTGCTGGCTTTCAAAAGGGTTCACAAATTTCTTTCTTCTTCTTCTTCTTTTTCTTTGGCTTTTGTTACATTGAAGATTTTTGTTATTATATTCGAAAATGTCAGTATTTTCTTCAGGACTTGTGATTTCTATGTCTTGTTTAACAAATTCTTCCCTATCACATATCATGAGACTATGCACTGTATGTTCTTCTGTGAAAGTTTTAGAGTCTGCTTTTCACGGTTAGACTTATAACTGATCTGGAATTAATTCTTCTGTATGGTATGAGATAGAGATTTAATTTTAATTTTTTCCAGATAGCCCTGCAACTCTAGGTCCATTTATCATTAAAAAAAATTTTTTTTAATGTTTATTGATTTTTGAGAGCGAAAGTAAAAGGGGGTGAGAGAGCAAGGGAGACAGAGAATCTGAAGGCACTCTGGGCCGTCAGTACAAAGCCTGACGTGGGGCTTGAACCCACAACTGCAAGTTAAATTTCTAGAAGCAGCACCATCATCACATCACAGAGCTTTACAATTTTTACTTTGCCTCTATCAGATTATCTCTCAGTGAATGTTCCCAGGAAGACTGTTCACTAGATTCCACCAACACTGAGCATATATGATAGAATAACAGGGCTTGGGTTTTCTACCATTTAACTTTCTGACACATGCCAAGGCCAAATTGTTACAACACTGCAGGCCATGGGTAGTAGAGAACAAAACATACAGGCAGTAGAAACTACCCAGCTCCTGAACTCAACTGCTTTCAGGAAAGAGAGAAGGTAAGAGCTGCCTCTGTAAGCTCTGTCTGCCTGAGTGTAACATCCTTTAGTCTTTACCTGCATGTACTGGAGCGCCCCCAAGCCAGCCAGCTAGGTCTTTAAATAGCATTATTGAAAATGGGAATAATTTTCTTCTGAATTTATGTGTTTTAATTTTATGTCAACTCTATTATCAGAATTAATGAGAAAGAAAGCAGAGAACTGAGAATAAAAGAGTAGTTAATTAAAAACTCATCTACAACCTGCGTTTGAGTGTATTTTTGTACCTGTATTTGAACATGGGGTGTCAAGTATTTAAGGAATAATCAAGTCACACAATTAAAGTCACTGGTGGGGCGACTAGGTGACTCAGTCGGTTGAGCATCTGACTGGTTCAGGCCATTATCTCATAGTTAGTGAGTAGGAGCCCTGCATTGATCTCTCTGCTGCCAGCATAGAGTCCACTTTGGATCCTCTGTTCTCCTCTCTCCACCTCTCTCTCTCTCAAAAATAAATAAACTTTATAAAATAAAAATTAAAAGTAAAGCCCCTGGTAATGAGATCACATAAATATAGTGTTCACCAATGTGCTGGTCACAGCTTAAGTGTGAAATACTAGGTCCTTTTCCTTTTCTTCTCCTATTTGAGTTCTCCATCTGCTACCCCTGTTCTGACAAATTTTTCTGTCCAGTAATCTGCAAATGTCTCAGGCATAACTGAAATAGGCAGTGGGGGCCAAGGCATTGAAGAAGATCCTAGTTCTGGTAGAAAGTTCTGTCAAGAAATGCAGTCTTCCTACTGCACTAAATATTAGTCCTTCTTCCCTTTCCTCTGTCTGAGTTCCCCATTTGCTTCCCCGGCAGAACAGAAAGCACAGCTTGTGTTTTGTTTCAAGGTTTAAGCAGAGTGCACCTGTCTAAGGTTTCCTGAGATTTATGATCAGTCTGGTTTAAATCCTGTAATAGACGGAGAGTGCTGTTTTAGTTACGCAGTGAGGAAACAGATTAGAGAAAGTCACTTCTTTAGCCTCCTCCTCTCCACTCCTGCCAAAAAAATACAACAGGGGCAAGCCGAGATCCAGATGGGAAACTGAGTGTGCACTCCCACCCCAAACTCTCAGTCTTGGTGCCCAGGAGTGGGCACTAAATGGAGAAGATCCAAAGCCAGTGAATTCACTGCTGACCTTGCTTAGCGAGCAAGATTTGTTGCCATACTTCCTAAATTTGTCTCTCATCCCTTGTGTACAAAACAGTGATCTGCCCCTCAGCACATGAGACTACTACAGTGATGCAAATCCAAGGAGTTCCATCAACATCTTAGAATATAAAGTGCTCCGATCTCTACAGTTTCCACATATTCAAAACACTATGCAAGATCTGGGAAAAAAATGAAGAATCCTGAATCAAGGCTCATCATTAGCATGGGAAGAAAGAGGTCGTAAAACATTATTTTTATGTTCCAGTAACCTATAGGCGTCTCAGGCTGATAATCCAACTGGGGAGTGAAGCCCAAGGCAATAAAGATCACAATGCTGGTGGAAATCTCTGTCAAGAAACTAAGTTCTTCTAATTGCAAATGTCAGCCTACCATTCCTTTATTACAATGTCCTCCTAAAATTGTTATGAGAGATGCTTATGACTCTTTTGTCCTAAATTTGTGTAACAAAGTTAATTAAAAGTGGGTATATGAATTTCATACATATTCTTCTGTTTATAAGGACCTAAAACATTTTCTAAATTATGGAACATAAACATTTTCCATAGATCCTGATTAAATTCAACTCACTTGGGACATATTCACAGGAAAATTATTCAATAATCAACAGTTGTTTGAGTTTCCTTGTGGGCTATGTTGACAGCTACTGTGTCACAGAATTATTTTCACTCCTGAGTCAATATTTAATTATTTTGTCTTAACACCCTTGTGTGTCACTGAAATGCATGGTGAATAAGTATGATTAAGAACGAACACAGCAGCCTCCTGAAGGCTTTTGTTTAAAGAGTAGTGAGAATTTTAAAAATAAAAGTTCTCCATAAAATACTCTTAATTTCTAACGAAACTGCTCGTGTCTGTGCTCCTCATGAATCCAATGCGTTGGTATTTTAACAGCAAGGAGCTACAGTCGTCTGTGCTTTAGTCACCGAGGTACATTTCTAAACAGTCACTTTTACAAGTCATATTTGCTTTGGGGCGCCTGGGGAGCTCAGTCAGTTAAGCGTCTGACTTCGGCTCAGGTCATGATCTCATGGTTTGTGGGTTCGAGCACCAAAGTAGGGCCTAGGGCCTGCTTCGGATTCTGTGTCTCCCTCTCTCTCCTCCCCTCCCCCACTCATGCTCTGTCTCTCTCTGACTCAAAAATGAATAAACTATAAAAAAAAAGTCATATTTGCTTTTATGATCTTACTAACTTCTGCTGTACTCTGCCTAGTGAACTTCTCTGCGGAAATAGTTTTAAAAACTATAATGCCAACAGAATGTAGGTTAAAGTTAATTATTTTCCCACTNGGCCCCGGGGGGGGGGGGAGGTCATCTCTCACGGGACATGGGGTGACGTGCAGAGAGGTGGTGCGCACAGAGGAGGCTCTGACTCTCGGCCATCTGTCTGTCTGACTTCATTACAGTGAGACTCTCCGTTACTGGTTTCAGACTCTGCAAGTCTTTTTAAAAGAGAATACACTCAACTTAAATAAGTTTTTAAAAACGTCACAGACAGATACGAGCAATTTGGGAAGCTATCAACCAGTGCCAATATAATACGTTTAAGGTTGTATACACATGCAAATCATTATAAAAGAAACATGTTTATAATGACTAGAAAAGAAAAAATTGCAATTCAAATAATGATCTAAAAAGTTCTTTCCACTTATACTTTGCTAAATGTTATATATATATATCTCACGCATACGACTAGTAAAGCACTTGCCATAAGACTGAATTAATTTTTCATGCCTTATGCATATAAAATATTAACTGTGTTGAATACTCACTTGGATCTTCTTATACACCAGGACTCTTCTAGAATGTAATAATTCACTTGTAACTTTATCAATTCTCGCTTCACTTCTTCAGCTGCTTTTCGACTATACATTGAGTAAACTATTTTCGTTCTGGCTCTTTAAAGAAAAATAATTGGGCAAAGATTTTCAATATTAAAAGGATGCAATCAACCTATTTGGACGAAAGTACTGAACGGAACAAGAAGAAAGAGTCTACAGAAGAGTCAGGTCAAGAGAACTTTCTTCTCAGGGTTGCTGCTCAGGGGCTCCAGGGAGGTAAAAAGGACATTTAGAACCAGCATGAGTCTCCTAGGAGAAGAGGTGCAGTTTGGTGAACCCTTTCCTTTCCAAACCTAGTCTTTTTGTTCGTTTGCTTGCTTGTTTTCATTTCGGATTCTCCATCACTCTATCATACATTAGAGTGAGGTGTGCTGTGTGTGGGAGGGTGGCCCACGCATGCACGGCCACCAGACTAAAGCTGCAGCACAGCCCTGACGTGGACAGCAACAATAATGGGCATAAATGGCCCTCCACTTTGGTCCTAGAGTAAAAAACAACAGCAAAAAAAACACCTAAACCAATTCACACAACTGCTCTGAAAATAACCTTGTGGAAATTGGTTTTTTAATGAAAAAGTTTTTTTTATTTATAAAATGTATGTTTCACTGTTACACAGAGAATATATTAACAGGAAACACCCAATCACTTAGGAAGTGAATAGCTTAGCTTGACCTATCCCAGAAATTGCAGGAAAATTAAATCTATGTTCTTTTTAAAGAGAACACAATACTCTAACTTATGAAAAATGGTAAAACAACAACAACAACAACAAAAACCCAAGATCATTCTAGTAGGCTGCACAGGTGAAAATCAGAATAAAATCCTCTTTGAATGAGATTCCATTTCAATGTACTCTTCAGAATTCAAGAAAAATAGCCAAAAGGGAAACTTCATAAAAGCTAGAGGCCAATGAATCTTCCGGCGAGCATAATGACGGTGACAACTAACAAAGACCTGGATGTCTGCAGTCCTGTTCACCTGGAGAAACGGACACACTATGATTTCATTTTGCCGCCTCATACAGAAGGCAGCACATGCTGCAGTCTTATTGCCCTGTGGAGCCTTAACAGTCTGTATCTAACTTAGCCCTCTTACTTCAGCTTTGTTTTCTCCCCAGCTCTATAAGTCCCTGTTCACCACAGCCCTCTGGAAACACTCGTCGTTATTTTGCTGGTTCCCTCACTCACTATTTGTGTGGGAAATTTGTTTTGGGCAACATGAGAATTGTGTACTAACCTTAAACCTGCATCTTCATAATGTGGATGATTCACAATGGGCCGAAGTGCAGAGAGTTTAACACTCGCCATTGTGGGCATGGCACCTGCAAACACCGCGTCTGCAAAGCCGGAAAGAAGGTCCCAGGAAGAGACTCAGTGAGCGTCACAAGGGCCTCCTTCTGGTCAACCCAATCCCTTCCCAGGTGAAAAAATGGAAGCCCAGAGAGGTTCATGACTTAAAGATTCAATGGAAGAACCAGAGTGAAGTTGGCTGGCTGGAAAAATGGCTATCAGCAAACTGGCTTGGGTAAACGATTTTCTTGGGAAGTTAGAGCCTCCTCATTTCATCACTGAGGATTTCTGGGGTTTTCTTTGTTTGTATGTTTTTGTAATGTCTTAGAAATCTTTTCTGCTCCTAGGAAAGAAGTATCAAATTGGCTAGGAAAGTTTTACAGCAGCAAGGGATCCTGGAAAATGATTTAAAATTCAGTCATTTGATACTGAGACAACAATAAAATCTCCCTTGGATAAAATGTCGTACTCCAAGAGTTCATTTCAAGAAAGCACGTGCAGGACTAAGATTAAAAACTCATAATAAGCACAATAAATTTATTTTAAGATATGTAATGTAAAAACTTGGATACATTTTGAAAAAAGCATTAGCATTTACGGAAAATAGCAAAATAGATTACTAAGAAATTTATATAACACTTCCTTTGCAAACCACTTAAGCAAGATGGATATCTCTCTTTTTCTGAATAATCTGGAAGCAACACTACTTAGAAAGGCCACTGGAAGTAGGTTGGGTTTAAGATTTGGTGGTGGTATGAAAAACCACAAGGAAAGCTTACCTGGTTTGGTACTGTATTTGATCCATTCTATAAGTTCTTCTTGTGGCAAATTGCTGAACTCCCCCACAATATTCCATTGGGTTTGTAGATTTGCTGAACCCTGTATTGACATTGCTGCTAATACAGCAAAAACAACAGCGCCAGGATGTACTTTGCAAAAGAGCCACCCAAATAGCTGAAACCAAATTAAGAATATGTTGGTAATTAGTACAAAGCAACCTGTATCAAATAAACAAAAGTTCTTCCCAGAGAAGAACACAGCCTCTGGTGGAGTCTCAGATAAAGGATTAATCATCCTAACAAAAAGTTTCAGAAACAATGACCAGGGGGATTAAAAGAATTTTACCATCAGCCTTATATAGGTGGGATATAATTTAAGAAGCTCTTCTCGGGGCACTTGGGTGGTTCAATCGGTTGAGCGTCCGACTTTGGCTCAGGTCATGATCTCACGGTTTGTGGGTTTGAGCCCCGCGTCGGGCTCTGTGCTGACAGCTAGCTCAGAGCCTGGAGCCTGGAGCCTGTTTTGGATTCTGTATCTCCCTCTCTCTCTGACCCTCCCCTGCTCACGCTGTCTCTCTCTCTCTCTCTCAGAAATAAATAAAAACATAAAGAAAAAAAAAGAAGCTCTTCTCTCAATTTGTTCTAATTCCAGATTCAGGTGATGCCAGGACCACCTACATAATTTGACAGGCCCAATACAAAAAGAAAATGTAGGGTCTCTCGTTTAAAAAGTATTTAGAAGCTCATGGGGTGCCTGGGTGGCCAGTTGGTTGAGCGTCTGACTTCAGCTCAGGTCATGATCTCATGGTCTGCGAGTTGGAGCCCCATGTCAGGCTCTGTGCTGACAAACAGCTCAGAGTCTAGAGCCTGCTTCAGATTCTCTCTCTCTCTCTCTCTCTGCCCCTCCTCTGCTAATGCCCTCTCAAAAATAAATAAACATTAAAAGAATTTTTTTTAAGTACTCAGAAGTTCAAAAGACCAACAGAAGAGCACCCAACTAGATGAAGGGTCCTTCTGAGTGCCCTCCCCCACCATGTGTTTGTAGAGGTCCCACACATGGGAAGCCGGCCTGGGGCTATGCTCTCTATCTTTAGCCATGGGGCGGGCTAGGATTTAGGATGCAAGGCTTCCCACCAGCCTCCTTTCCTGTCCCAGCCTGTAGGAATCAGGAAGAGCGGCTTCATCCCAAGGCAGGTTGGTCTCTGGAAAGCCGTCCCTCTTTAACACAACACCAACATTCTGATTGGGAAACTTGAGGCTAGCTGATTTTTCCATTCAATAATGGAAATATTGAAATAATGGAATATTTTCCACTCAATAATAACACTTTATCCCTATTCATTATTTCCTTACTTTCTCTATATGTCTTTAGACTTAGATTTTAAGCTTCTTGAGGGCATATATATATTTTTGCTTTTTGATTTTCCTATTTACCATTCTACCTTCATCCCTAGAGTCTGGTATAGATGTTTAGCAAATATTTGTTAAATTTAAAAGAGGTACTGCTCCTGGACCTTGGCTAATTGGTTGATGAAAAGATGGCATGATGCAGAAGCATAAATCTGTGAATACAGATCAAGGATGCAGTTATCCAGGGAAAATAAGCAACAAATAACCAAAATGGTGCACAACAACTTTTAAAAAGGCAAGGATGTACATACAAATGTATACTCAAAAGAAATTAAGCTTGATACTGAAAAAAAACATCTATTTGAAAGCAACTGTAACTTGAAATCACTGGTTAGAATTCTTTGTGATAGGAATGTCAAAATAACAAAAAAATATTTCTACAGTGAAGCTCTGCTTTCTATCAACATCTGTAGTGATCATTCATGATTCAGCCTAGAGTATTTGAGTGTCTGTTGTAAGCCAAGGAATATTTTAGAAATCAGAATGATAAATGACCCTTTTTGGCCCTTACCCTTTATGAAAGATTAATATAAAACCATGAAGAACTTTAACTATGACAATTTAAATAATTTTGAGTTATTCAATATTATTTTAGACCATTCAATGACATAGGCTGGGGTAGAGTGATCACAGCAGCTACAAGGTCAACATAACAACCATCTTACCTGTCTTGAACAGATCAGAGAAGCCATAACACACATGTGTGGTGTCAAGAAGAGTTTTAGTCTCATAATTAAAATACCGAGGGCTGTATATGCTAACAGTTGCAATGCATGATAAACTAGCTGAAATAAAGAAAAAATATTTTTTTACTCCTAGAGTTTACTATATTGTTAAATAGATGAACACCCAGAAGAATACTTTTTCTTGGCAACAATACTTTAATTTTTGAAATAAATGAGTCTTAAAGTTCACTTTCAAACCCCTCTGTTTTAATAAAAGCCTAAAATCATCAAGTCACTAAGGCAAGTGGTTCTAGAATTCTGCTCAGGGATAAGGCCATAGTTACCAAGGCCCACATTTCTGAATCTACCTTGATGATACCATCAGATTAACACAGGAAAGCGGTAAAGAAAACTAAGTAATACTTAAGATTCCAGAGTCTGCCTTGGAACAGTCACCAAAATCAGGTTGATATATGCAATACAGTATTACTAGCTATAGTCGCCGTGCTGTTGCTAAGAGAGTAGTTTTAAAGGTCATCACAAGAAAAAAAATTACTTTATAACTATGTATGTGATGGATGTTAGCTCGACTTATTGTGGTGATCATCTCACGATGTGTACTAATCTGATTATCTATGCCGTACACCTGAAATCAGTATCATGTTACATGTCCATTATACCTCAAGTAAAAACAAAACAAAACAAAACAAACAGAGAGAAATAAAAACAGGTGGAATCCATAGGAGATGGGAGCAGCAACCAGTCATACCTCCAAAGCCTCAGGGGGAGGTGAGGAGAGAGGAAAATCATCTCCAGTCAAGCAAAAGACCCTCCACATGCATTCAGCAATACACTAGATCTCCTGAGGATGATCAGAGCAGACCCAATGGGGTTCCTACTTAACTATTTTAACAAATGAAAGGTCATGTTTCTGACAGTCTGATAGAAACACATATAGGCCAATTTTGAAGATGATGAGTGATAAATACCAATACTTAGAAACTGGAACTTAAAGAAAAGTCCATATATATATACAAACATTGAAATAAAGTAAATTTCAGTAATGTTAAGTCCTTACCTCTCCATGATCAAACTGGTGTTTTCTGAAATGGAATAAGAAATATTGCTATTGAATCATTATTGAAGCACTTCATTTATTTGCATTTTTATCTTACAATAGAAATTTTACAATGTCTTTAACATTCCAAGTACATATATATGTAAAGAAAAATAACTAAAAGCTATGAACCAAAACTGGTGCCATAATCTTTGAAAAGATGGCTTATTTTTAAGAAACTGACTGTGTTGCATACTTCACAGATTTGATTACATGGACAATTCCTGGGCCCATAAAAGGCACATTGTGGTGTACCGGCTACCTCCCTGAGATGTGCCGCCAAAGCGGGGCGGGGAGTGAAGGCAGCCCTGAAGACTTCATAGTTCTATTGCCCTGCTTCCCATCCCCAGGGGTACCTGAGCTCCCCCACAAGCTGTAGCTGCTATAAAGATAATTTAGGAAACCACATAAAAGATTTTTTCAGCAGTGGCTCTGGAATATACAAATAGCCACAAAATTCTCCATTTAGTTTTGCTTGACAGTTTTAATTCCTGGGAAAGGATGCACGCTTAGAGGTCTCTGCATCTCCCTTTGGCCCTGCCGCCACCCCTCCCCTGCTATCCCATATTTGGTGCCCCTCTCCATAATCACTCCAACTCCATTTCCCTGTTTTATTTCCTCAAAAATGTTCATTTATTATGATCATGTCTCTCCCTACTAAAATGGACCGTTCAGGACTACAGGGTACAGATCTATCCATCCCCAATCCCACTGAGCACCAATGACACTGGAGACACAGCAGTAGATAAGATGGGGAAAAAAACCTTGGCCCTCACGGAGCTTACATATAAGTCAAGGGAGAAACAAAAAGCAAATAAGTAAACATATGTGAAACAGTGACAAGTACTGTGGAGAGAGTGAAAACAGGGCACAAGATGCAGAGGGGGATGGGGAAAGGGTATATCAATCAATGGGGTCACTGAGTGACATTTGAGCAAGGCCTGAAGGAGCAGAGAGATTGAGCAACCCTCAGGAAGACCACTTGAGGCAGAGATAAAAGTGCATAGCCCCATAGTGTGAAGTAGTCCTTAATGGGCTAACTACAAAGACACCATGAGCAGTGAAGACAGAGGTTGGGGAATGGTGGTGCCATAGGAGATGTTCAAGTATAAATGGTGAGAAATGCTGAGAGAGGAAGATAAGGGCATGTGATGATGAAGAATGACAAGCCAGGACACAAGGAATCTCCACGGAAGTGAAGGTCAGGAAAGGCTTCTTGAAGGAGGTAATGTTCTAACACTAAAATGAAAGGAGTTGGCCACGTACAGAGCCTGACTTTGGGGAACAGAGGCACAATTACGGCCTTGGCATGAGCAGCACAACACTGCAGATGCAGGAAGCAGCATGCCACAGTTACAGAGCGGCAAGAAGGTCCAAGAGACTTGAGTGTGGTGGGAAAAGGGAAAGCGAGAATTTATTTTTCTCTCAATTGCCTCTTTTGTGTACTTCACTCGTTTTCCAATGGGGTTTTACCATATTTCCCGTTAATTCATAGAAGTCCTTTATATATGTCGGTCATTTGTCCTTTGTCATATATTGTGAATATTGTACCCAATTTGTCTTTGAACAATGCTTAGGGTATCTTATCAAACCAAAATATTTATCTGCTCAGCTTTTTCAATCTTTCCTTCTAGCTTACAGGTTTTACGTCATACTTAACCAGGCTTCTCTCATCCTAAAAGTCCTAAAATAATCTCTTGCTTAATATTGGGGCATTAGTTTTTTTCCTTCATTTAAATCTTTAATCCATCTGGAATTTATTTTGTGTAAAAAGTGAAGTATGAAATCAGTTTCCTATTTCCCTGCTCTTCTCTCAAAAGGCAGTCCACTGGTCCATAAACCATCAACAGAATAATTTCTTTTCCCTGATAAACTGAAGCACAAAGCAGTGTCCTTCAAGTACAGATTATGTGTAGGCCTAATATCAAATTGTATGGATGGAATCTGAGGTATGAGTAAGTAATGTGCTGAGCTCTGCATGCATAGGGAATCATGAGAAAAGCAAAGAAGGGGAATGACAATAATCGAAAACGTCAATGATCAAATGGTGAGTTACCACATGAATTATAAAATTAATACCTTGCAAATATCTACTTAATAGATAATATAACAAAATGATGAATAGCATATTTACCTCATTTGTGTCTGTTGTTTAGTTAAGACACCCCACAGGTCACTAATAATCTGCAAATAGATTTTTTAACACTTAAGAGCGGTTTTGGGAAAAAACAAAATTTTAACTAAAGTACCTTCTAAATTTTCAAGCTCTACTTAAAAATATAAGAAGTACAGAAATAAGAGATGACTCAGGAAATGATCATTACAACAACATGATCTTACATGTTTTGTACAAATCATCTTACATGATTTGTACAAAACTTGATTATATCTAATATCTAACAACTCTGTTCAAAGAGATTTTCTTATCCTCATTTGGTACATGAGCAACAGGCTCAGATGGATTAGATGATCTCCTGAAAGGCAGACAACAACTAGGAAGCATTAATAGGTCGTGAAACCTAACCTCCTGGCTTCCAGTCCGCATTCAGCGAACTCCACATGCCAAGGTCACTGGCAATGCCTCTCCTTAATCATGCACACATACCCAGACAACTGGCTCAGAGACTGATAAGCACAACTAACTGAACACTGGTGTGCACAGTTAGCAGTCACTGGAAGGTCATCTAATCTAAAGCCTATCCCCAGTATCGATGTCCTCTTTGACACTGCTGACACGTTTTAATCCAGCTCTTGGAAGAACCACCCAACTGCTGCTTGAATCTACAACACTTTTCTAGTCAGCCCAGATCCATTCTGGTCCAAAGTCCAACCTTCCACAACTGGCCATAATTCTAAGGAGCCAAAAAGAATGTTGTAATCTTATTTCCAAGGCGTAGGCTTTTAATATTTGAAAATAATTATCCTTTGTCCATTTGAATCTTTCTTTAAATCAAACATCTCAGCTTTTTTACCGGACATAATTGCTTTCATCATCTCTAGCCATCCAGATTACTGCCTTTTTAATGCATTCCGGATTGCCAACGTTGGTACTTCCCGAATACCCACTAGGTGCATACCTACGCAAGTATGCAGAAGTGCAAAGGAAGCACAGAGCCTGGCATATGTCAGAAACTGACCACAAACTCATTAGATTTGAGAAGCTTGTGCAACTACAAAACTGAATGCTACACTAGACCCAAGAAGGGGAGAAAGGTGCAGAGTCGGATACCTGTTTTTTCCTTGCTTTTTAATGGACATGATGTGAGGCTGGTTAACAACCTCTTTGATCTTCTAATTCTGTATCTGTCAAAATGGGGGCAATAATATCTGTGTACCCTACAGAGCTGTCAAATTAGCAGGTGAAATAACACATGTGATATGGCTGGGGAGAGTACAAATATATAAAGTGAACAATAATCCTAGGACAAAATGTTCTACAAATATACAACATTCTGTTAACCCAGAAATCACTAACTACAAATCAGAAAACTTTTAGGGTCTATCGTATTTTTTTTGATTACAGATTAATCTTTATTTATTCTCTTAGAACACTTGCAGTTACAGAATTCACCAACTCCTACAAGAAAAAAGAAGAGACTATCACCCCTGCTCTTTGCTAAAGATGGGAACTTCCCTGACCTGATTTAAATCTGGGCTTAGAATTTCATTATCAAAGCCAAGTTGGAAGTCTAACAATTTTAACGACATTGGTAATACATTGTTAATATTCTATTTTTTTCCTCTTGATCAATAATAATAAACTCAATATAGGAGTTAGCACTGCACAAATGACTTAGAAAGGCATATATTAAATGTTTTAGGGAAATATCACATAAAGTTAAAAGTCAGTCAGTAGTAATTTACAAAGACAAAAATAACTGTATCTGGGTCAATATGGTCTCTTTGATCATGTCTTTTAAAATACATGATCATCAAATCCCGAGCCATCCTTTTTCTATGTCTATTTTATGTGGACAGATAACAACATTTTTAAGGCTTATAATGTTCTTCAAGGGCTATTAGCAAGAAAATACAGAATATGTTTCAACAAATCCATTAAAGTACTGTGTCATATTAATATGTAACCTAGTACATGTTAGCTACTTAAGTACTAAGGCAGAAACAAGAAAGTGCTTTATTATAAGAAAGAGCTCTTAAGTAATGGACATACCTTTCTAACAATTGCAATAAACACAACCAGAACAACCGGAAGCAACAGCGTCTTTGTATACCTCAAGGGAGTCTGCAATTCAAAGAGATGCTTTGTTAGAGAAAAATATTTCCAGACAAAATTTCAAATAACAAAGTGAATTTTTAAAAGCATAAGTAGAGAAACATGAGCATCCACCCAGTAGACCCACTGACTCCCATCATAAAAATGAAGACACATTTCCACAGAAACAAACATCCCCAAAATGCTGAGTTGGAAAACACGAACACTTGTAAGTATCAAATGTGACTAGGAAGATTACTGTGCATATTTTGTACACAAGAATTCCTACGAGACAGGTCAAGACTCCTTCAAATAGCATGAGCATTTCTGGATATTTGGTGGGGGTTAAATATCATAACCATGATCCCAAGATACACACACACACACACACACACACACACACACACACACATAACCAATGTTTATGAGAGAAAAACAGTTTTGCATTAAAAAAAATTTTTTTTAATGTTTTATTTTTGAGAGAGAATGAATGGAGGAGGGGCTGAGAAAGAGAGAGAAACAGAATCCAAAGCAGGCTCCAGGCTCTGCGCTATCAGTAGAGAGCCAGATGCGGGANAGTTGGTTTCCATATAACACCCATTGCTCACCCCCACAAGTGCCCTCCTCCGTGCACATCTCCCCCCGCCCCCCACACCCATCAATCCTCAGTTTGTTCCCAGCATTCAAGAGTCTTTCATGGTTTGCCTCTCTCCGTCTCCCCCACTATTTCCCCCTTCTTCTCTCCCATGGTCCTCCGTTAAGTTCCTCCTAATCCTCCTATACGTGCAAACATATGATATTTGTCCTTCTCTGCCTGACTTATTTCGCTCAGCATAACACCCTCAAGGTCCATCCATGTTGCTACACATGGCCAGATTTCATTGTTTCTCATTGCCATGTAGTATTCCATGGTATAGATAAACCACATCTTCTTGATCCATTCATCTGTTGATGGACACTTAGGCTCTTTCCATGTTTTGGCTATTGTGGAGAGTGCTGCTATGAACATTGGGGTACATGTGCTCCTATGCATCAGCACTCCTGTATCCCTTGGGTAAATTCCCAGCATTGCTATTGCTGGGTCATAGGGGAGTTCTATTGTTAACTTTCTGAGGCACATCCACACTGTTTTCCAGAGGGGCTGCACCAGTTTCTTTTGCATTTTCTTAATAGTAGATTAAAAGCTACAGAAATATTTAATAACAAAGTCTGACACATTGCAATCCTATATATTTTTCAATCATTTGAACTCATACTTTTAAACAATTCTGGGCTTGAAATTTCTAAATTGCAATTGATTTGCTTACCACCAACTTTACCCTCACAAAAACAATATTATATTATTGACTTAAATAATGTACACACTTTCCCAAATATGTTTATCAAGAGAAATCTAGCTTTAATCATATTAAAAATGCTGGTACATTTTAATTCTACAAAGTAGTATTTTCTGATTTTCCCTCTCATTAGTCCAATTTTCTCACTTGTTATTCTGTATTAGACAAGTAATTTTGATAATTTATTAGGCCAAAATGCATAGTTCATAGTTATAATTCCCATTAAAAGGAGATTTTTTATGGTTTTATTTTACTATTAACAAGCATTTGTATAGTATTTAATATTATAAAATATATGTATTTCTAACTTGTAAATTTTAAATTACATCTTTACTGAGACCTTTGTCTAGACAAAGATCATATAACCCAAACTATGATTTAAAATTTAGACATTTGCTATTAACAACTAACAATCAACTTAAGAAAAGTTGTGAAATATAGGTGTTTACCCTAAAAAGGCAGTATGTCAAAACTGCGTTAAAAGTATTTAACAATTTAACAAAGAATTCAAACAATTTTAAAAACACATTTCAAAACTTTATTTTGAAAGTATTTTTTAGGGGTGCCTGGGTGGTTCAGTCAGTTAAGCGTCTGACTCTTGATTTTGGCTCAAGTCATGATCTCACAGTTCATGAGTTTGGACCCCATGTCACTCCCCACTGACAGCATGGAACCTGTTTGGGATTCTCTCTGTCTCTGTCTCTGTCTCTGTCTCTCTCTCAAAATAAATAAATAAAAATTTAAAAAAAGGAAAGATACATGAGCCAAAGATTTTGTATCTAGCCAGAACCTCACATATAAAAGGCACTGATAGAATATGTGACCATGTAAAAACTCAGGGATCACTGCCCCTATGGCCCTTCCTGAGGAATCCACTGGAGAGCAAGCTTCACACAATAGAGAAATGGCAGGAGAGGCTTCAATGCCAGAACACGTAGCGTTAAAAACACCAACCTACAGAACTACGACAAGACTGCGATATAACGGTGACAGAATAGCATGAGAGGTTACATGTGCAGATAATTAAGGTACAGTGAATCTCTTAAAATGGGGTCAGAGGGGAGAGTACATGGAAAGTAAAATAATGTCACTGATTATAGTATTACAGTAGGAATGGGGGGGAGTAGTGGAGGGACAAGAAGAAACTAAGTTCAGTATAACTCTCAGTAGGAAACCAACAGAAGGGACTGGAGTGAATATATAAAAGTATTAATACAAAGGACACAAAAGAATACAATTTCCTCAATACAAAAAGGTCCAATACGCAAAAGAACAAATGCAAGGGAAACAAACCACACAGGGAGAGAGGTACTCATGTGTGTACACCCGTGTGTGCAATATTAGAATTACAAATTCTTTTAATATTTCTATGAATTGTTGGATTTGTTCTAAGCATAAAAGTTATATGTGCTCATTTAGTAAAAAGTAAAAAGAATGCAGAAAAAATAAAGGAGACAACCAATTTAGGGAGTGCCTGGGTGGCTCAGTCAGCTAAGTGTCTGACTCCTGATCTTGGTTCAGGTCCTCATCCTACGATTCATAAGTTTGAGCCCCACATAGGGCTCTGTGCTGGCAGTGTGGAGCCTGCTCCAGATCCTCTCTCTCCCTCTCTCCCTGCCTCTCCTCCTCCCTCAAAATAAACAAAGAAATAAACAAATAAAATGGAGACAACCAACTTCACATTTTAACCAGTTATCAGCATTTCCGCCCCAGTGGGTTGTCTGTTCACACCCTTCACCTATTTCTGCATATGTGTTAGGAGTGGGGATGTGTTCTCTGTGATGGGAAAGGGTAAGAGTCCTTGGTAATTTTTTGTAATGTTTATTTATTTATTTTGAGAGAGGGCAGAGGGGCAGAGAGAGAGGTGAGAGAGAATTCCAAGCAGGCTCTGCGCTCAGCGCTCCAGCAGAGCCTGATGCAGCAGGATTGATCTCACCAACTGTGAGATCATGACCTGAGCTGGAATCAAGAGCTGGATGCTTAACCGACTGAGCCACCCACGCACCCAAAGTCCTCTGCAACTTTTTATTGATTAGGACAATCTCCTATACTCACTACCTTATTCCCTAGTTTCCCTTGTCATATTTATGGCAAAAATCATCCCACTTGGTCATTTGCAATATTTAATGTCAGATGTTTTAAGTTATATGCATACAAATTTATTAATCATTCTCATATGCATTGTGTTGAAGTGTTTCCTTTTCCCCACCGCATGGATGTATCAAACAATGGATGCACTCTCCAAACTGGCATGGGACTCTACCGCTATGGCACAGTCCCTGTGAAGATACCTATGGAGATGAGGAATGGCAGGCTGCAAACAGCTCTGCTATTGTCTTCAAATTGACTGAGGCCATGCTGTGCCTCAATAAAGCAATTTCTTCTATCACCTACCTGATGGTTCTTCCTCTCAGGTGATAGTGGCCTGTGTACCCTAAATCATGTCAGAGGACTTCCACCAAGTCCTCACGCTCTGCTGCTGTTCACCCTCTACTTGTTTTACCACTTGCCTGAAGGAGTCTTAAGCTGCTGTGAACACGCATTTTAATGTCTTGCAAGAAACTCTTCCTTCCATTCTTTCACTGGGCTCAATACATTCATTCATAAAATTTTTATTAGCCATTCTGCATCAATACTTCCCAGAACCTGGGAATGGAGACTGGTAGGTACTGGAGTAAAGAGCACATCTGCGGGACATGCCCAATTCAGAACGTCTGACTCTGCAGTGGGGGCACTATCATCCACTGGTCTGTGTAAGTCAGGGCACAGAGGGAACCCAGTGGGAAACAGGAGGAAAATGAAAGTGCCAACAAAGTACTGCTGACCGGTATCATACATGCACACACATAGCTTTGAAGGAAAATGTTTCACAGATAGTAAAATATCATAATAAATTGGGGCCTCATGGGTGGTGTTAGAAAAGACACATTTATGCGTATTTGTTGAACCAAACCAGCTCACTGAGTACTGCAAAATAATATTTTATTAGAAATACCATTAAAATACCAAAGTACCTTCCTCTGTATCTCATTTGGTCCTCATAATATCTTTTTGCAGCACACTACGAGCAACTAGTAAGCTATGAGAAAGAACAAAATGAGATTCACGTGTTCAAGAATAGTACTGCAGACTTCCATCTCACAATCCACCACACTACTGCCTGATTTCCTTTTAAACGTCTGAATACAGTTTTAGAAAGAAAAATGCTGTTGGAGTGAAAAAAAATTGTACTCAATGATATTTCAAAGCAATGAGATTATTCCAACAAACAACCACTGAGTGAATGGAAATGTAAAAGCCTGGGAGTGTCACTGAATTAATGCTGTCCCTGAAAAGAGGCATCTTGAAATGCCTCTGTGTTTACTCATCCAAAAAACTATTGCTAGTCTGAATGCATGCTTCTAAATTATCAAAATGAGAAAAGGCCATACATTTCGGGGTGCTGTACTAATGTAAGTAGGAACATCTTCCTGAAAGCCGTCAATTTCCTTTTCCTTCCAAGTGAGGTAACAGCACGGAGGAGAGTCTGAGATAACAGGAGCGCCCTTTATGAAAAATGAATGGACCAGAACCTGGGGAAGGAAAACTAGAAATCACATCTTACCTCCTTTTCCATAAAGTCAAACTCTGCTGCACAGGTATACAATAAAGTATCAAAATCCTTGTAACTGAAGAATTTTGATGTTAATAAGTTGCCAATATGAGCCTAGGAAGGAATAGAGTGAGGTGCCATTAGATTACGCCATATAGTGTAATAATGCATTTTAATCTTAATAGCATCGAAAACTAGCTTTCACTACATTGTAGAGCTCACTGTTCCCATGCCAGGCTTGCTTCTGTTAAAGAGCTGCAACTTCATGGGTCTCCCTTCTTTCGCTGACAAATGAGAACTCCAACAACACTCTGCCTTCCACAATTTATCATCAACATACCATAGCTTTCATCCTTAGGGTTTCCCTGCTCAGTGTGCTAAGCCTGATGAAATACACTACCCGTCTCCTTTTCTGGAGCCTTCTAGGAAGGGCAGGCTTGGTAGCACATACAGACACCTGTCAATTATAAGGGACAAAGTGCAATGGAGTGAGGAAGAAGGAGACATTCATTCTGATTTTTGAAAAAGGGATTGAAAAGACTCTTTGAAAGGGGCACCTGGGTGGCTCAGTCCAATAGATTCTTGATTTCAGCTCACTCAGGGCATGATCTCACAGTTGTGAGTTCAAGCCCCGTGCTGGGCCCTGTGCTGATGGTTTGGAGCCTGCTTGAGATTCTATTTCTCTCTCTCTTTTTCTCTGTCAAAATAAATAAACTTTTAAACAAATGGTCAGGTCTTGGAATAAAATCCACCTTTTCAATGACAATCGATTACCCATGTAATTCTTTACATGTTAACAAGTGCTCTCGCTTACATCCTCTCATCTACTTCCCACAAAAGCCATGCAGGGAAGGTGGGATTATTTGCATTTAAAAATAAGAAAACATTGGCTACATCTTCAATTCATTATTGTCTAAAAGAGCAAGAACCAAAGAAGAGGGGGGAAATTACATAACAACCCACAGCTAAAATCCTAAATGATACCTACATGAAGTGGGAAGATGGAAGGAGAGAGGAACTAAATAAGGGGTGGTGGGAATGAGTTGAAGAATTCCAAAATACTCTATTTTGTTGGGGAGGAAATGTGTTCTGAAAAGTTTAAGAAATCAATAGGGAGAACACACAGTGCCTTTAATGGCATAAGGAAACTGTCTATCTAATGAAAAGGAGAAGAAAATCTAAAAAGCAAGTAAAATATTTGGAAACTCTCAAATACAATGGAAGAAATAAGTCCCAATATATCGGTAACTGCCATAATATATAAAGAGCTTAAATTCACAAATTAAAGGATAGATGCTCAAATTGGGTTTCAGGAATAAATTCAAATATACATTATCTACAAAAGACATGTTTAAGACAAAAGTGTATCGAAGGGTTGAAAATAAAAGAGGATAACAAGATGTGTTAGATAAAGTGGACCACAGAAATCTAGGTTAGCAACAGTAACATCTCACAAAACTGAATTCAAGCAAAAATATATGAAAAGAGACAGAATGACCTTATATGTTGATAAAATGAAGAGCAAAGCAAGGTCATATGTATCATAACATATGTACAGTTAACAGGATAGATTCAAAGGGTAGCAAGAGCTGAAAATAATGTAGGAAGAAATAGGTAAGTTGACAGTGTTCACTGGCAATGTTAAATATTTCTCACTAAAACAGAAAAGGGTAGACATATGTTAACATAACACCTGAATAATAATATGCTCATGGAGAATACAAACTTCACAAGAGAGACTACATGTTACCCTTGAACATAGTAATTTTTTTAAATGTTCACTTACCATACCACAATACATTTTAAAGAATTCATATACTACAAATTATTTTTTCTAATCATAACTGCAATAAAATTGGAAAAAGACTAACTAGAAATGTCTTTAAAAATCTTTGGCTAGAAGCTAACATAATTAACATAAAACTTAATAAACCTCTGGCTAAAAAGAAAATCACTAAACAGTTCATTTGTAAGACACACAAAAGGTACTACTTACAGAGAAATGTATAGCTTTAAATGCATTTATCAGAAAATAGGAGAGTTTGAGAACAAAAGAGCCAAGACTTTCCCTCAAGCATTAGGAAAAGCTACAGACAAGCAGAAAGAAATAAGAAATGAGGATGACAGAATTTGTTGACAAAGAGAAATTCAACAAAACCAGAGGACTCAAAAAAAGATGGCACTTTAAAAATATTAATACCGTAAATAGAAAACAGGTAAAACAGCATACCTCAAAAAACAGCTTTTTATAAGAGACTAATACAATATTGATTCTGAATCCAAACAAGAAGAATAAAAGAATGTAAAACTATTTCATATACATGCAAAAATTCTAATAAGAATTTTCACTAATTGAATCCTATAATAATTTTTTAGATTTTTTAACATTTTTATTTATTATTTTTGAGAGAAAGACGGACAGAGCGAGCAAGCACAAGCAGGGGAGGGGAAGAGAGAGAGGGACACATAGAATCCAAAATAGACTCCAGGCTCTGAGTTGTTAGCACAGAGCCTGATGCAAGACTTGAACTCATAGTGAGCCACTATGGGCCACCCAGGTGCCCCAGAATATAATATATATATATATATTTATAATAAATTTATATAAATAAAATATATATTTTATATAATATATATATATTTTTAAATAGAATCCATTTGATGACACATATGAAATGGGTAAGTTTTATCTAAAGACATAAACCACCAATGACTTCCTCAAAAAAGTGGATTTTGTAGAAGAAAATTCTCTCATGAAGAACAGTCCAGCCCCTGCAGGATTCACTGTCAAATTCTACCAAACGCTGTAGGCAAAGAAATAATATCAATTCTACATAAATTCTCTTTGAAATATAGAAGCTAGCATTACCTTGAAACCAAAGCCAGACAAAAAACATTATAAGAAAATAAAACTACAGACTAATCTCTCTCATAAATGTAGACAAGAATCCTTAAAAACATTAACCACCAAATCCAAATGCAATATACAGGAAGAGTATTACACTGTGAGCAAGCGAGGTTATCTGGGGAATACAAGGCAGGACAAACACTTAAGAATCAATGGAAATGAATACTTCCTATCAAAGGAAATGGAAATCCCTTCCCCGACAAGAACTATAAAATTGGACAAAACTGTCAAAAACAACCATATCAGGTTCTAGAAATTGACCACAAGGAAAGCAAACTGAGAAGCACTGATTCACACAAGAGCTGATGAACTGGGAGTGGAAGCTGCAGGCATCTGCAGCATTCTTGCCTGGGCTGGCCCATCCTCGATCAGATCAGTGCCACCCCCACTTCTTAGCTTGGTGGGACCAGTAAGTCCCAGAGGGTGGGGCTGGCCATGAAAGCAGAACCTTTGCTACTGGAGGGTGCTGCCTTGTTTGGGGGCAGGCAGCAAAAGGCCTATGCTCAGAGACACTGTGAATAAAAGTATCCAACAGTAGGAAACGCAAGGTGAAAGCTCCCAGCTTTGCCAGCCTGATAGCATATTACTCATGCAGTGAACAGCAGACTGGTCAGAAATTTTAAAAAGATTCTGGAAATGAGGAAACCAACAAGGAGGTAAAGAAGTTCTCACATGCCTGGTGGACAAGAAAGCTGCACACACGGGCAGAGGGAACCTTGAGCCCAAGCTCTCCACACATCTATGACTAACTGGGAAGCGGTATGCAGACGCATGGACAATCCAAGAAGGCATGGAAGACAGGAAAAGATGGGGCCAACTTGAGGCTCGGATGAGTGAACATAGGTCTGCCTGCTACCCTTTGAATCTCTGCTTGCAAAGCTGGCATGGCTGGCATCAGGGAACTTAGATTTCAGATGGCTCCTTCCACCCTACGTGAGAATGAACAGTGGCTCACTGTGCCTAAATTGTACAAACCCTGGCGTATGCTCAGCACCTACGTTCCTTCTGAGAGTCTGGGACTTTAAATCGGCTCAGGCAGAGGGTGCCTATGTTACCAGCCCCCAGTGAAAACTGTGTGTCACTGAGTACTGAGCTTCCCTGGGAGACAACCTCAGTCTTCTACCAGGAAGAGTGTGACAGGATGCACTGAGAAATGGGCTCACTTGGTTCTTAAAGAGCAGGTGGGTGTCTAATTATCTTAATAGAAAAGGGTGAGTGAAAGTGCTTCTTGAGAGCTATGGGACCTTGCCATTCTCTTCTTCTGACTGGTGTCAAAATTCAGAATTTATGAGCTGATGTCCTTGATCAGCGTTACAGATTCCTAGAAATATTAATGTTGCAATTAAATTACTTCTGATTTGGAAATAACTGTGATTTGGTCCTGCTACAACATCAGGCTGTGACAGAAATGACAACATCACTTTAACCTGACTCAATACCTTAGCTGGTGTGCCTCCTTCCAGTGAGGAGACAGATTCCATTCACCTAGGACTTGGGCTGTTTGCCTTTCTGCTCTTTCTCTGCGTCCTCACTGACTCAATCACCTTTTAGCTCCCCTCTTCACAGCTGACTTCAGGCAGGAGCCTTCCCCTCTCCTCCTTTCTGTTTCTGCAGCTCTCTGTACTTGTTTTTTTTAACATAGCCTTCATCATACTGTATTATGGTTGCTAGAAATCATTCCTATCTCGCACTAGATCATGTCTTACTCAATTTTGTGTGTTTAGGATGCGTTCTACTGTCAGGCACAAAGGAGGCACATATTGAATGAATTAATAGGCAATTTTAGACTCTAGTTTTATACTTTAGAAAGACTTTCCATAGGTTGCAGATCACCCACTGAACAACTTAATTGCTTTTCATCTTTTTTAAACAAAAAATTCCCTTGTTCTAATGAAAACCTATATAATTATCCAATGTGGAAGAAATTAAAGCTGAACTTCCCTGGGTGAAAGGGGGGACTTCTAGGAGGATTGGGAAGTAGGTGGAGCTCACAGAAGAGTCCTTGGAAGTCTCAGGACTTCACAAGACCCGGTTTCAAAACTATAGCTTTAATCTATTATGGATAGAGGAAAGACAGCCCATTAGCATAAGTTACAGGAAAAAAAAATTCATGGTTTACTTTACTCTTTCTGTGCTGATCAACATGTTGCTTCTTTTTTAATTAATGTGTTTACTAAAACACCAAAATAAAATAGGCAAAGCAAAATTATGGATAGGAAGAATCCTTAAAGTTATAAAGCAGACTTCTGTCCTACCCTGATACCAAAACAGAGTAACAAAAACTTTTCTCTTAATGAGACTAACGTGGATTAAATTACCTATAAAAGCTTATAAGTAAACCGTTCACAAGCACTGACCAAGAAACCCGGGATGGGGGGTATGAGACTATAATACAGTCTATAGCTACAGAGGCTCTGAAGATGGCAAACTGATGTGTTGCTAAGGGGAATTATGAAGAAACCTGAGAAAAATGACTGTATGGACCTTAACATTTGAGCATAGGTCTCTAGAACTTTCTTGCTTTAAAATTTCAAAATCTTTGTGATACAGAAGGACCGATTAAAAATTAAAATAACAGAATTGTGTCAAGAAATTAATATTGAAGAATAGAGACTATACAGAGTCACATTTACTTTCTATTATAGTAAATAGATAAAATACTAAGCAAATAGACTTTATATTAGAATTTGGCTTAAATAGTGGTACTTTAATAACTCAAGTAATTCATTCTTAGCTTGTTTGATTCTTTTAAAGTCTTTCGAGTTTAAACAAAAATGCACTTACATCATCTGCAATGCCAAAGATTTTAGATGTCAAATACTTGAGTACAACAGTTCCAAATAACCAGAAACATCCTTGGATAACCTATAAAGGAAAACATAACAAAACAAAAATAAATTGATGCTTCTGAATGCCATTCCTTGGATGTAACAGAGGAAGAAAAATATAAATGCTTTAATCACATGTGAAATAGCTAGTTCCACAGCCAAGAAAAAATGATAAAAAATGCAGCTTTAAGAATGCTACTCCAGGGGCGCCTGGGTGGCTTAGTCGGTTAAGCGTCCGACTTTCACTTAGGTCATGATCTCGCGGTTCGTGGGTTCAAGCCCCGCGTCGGGCTCTGTGCTGACTGCCAGCTCAGAGCCTGGAGCCTGTTTCAGAGTCTGTGACTTCCTCTCTCTCTGACCCTCCCCTGCTCACGCTGTCTCTCTCTCTCTCTCTCTCTCTCTCCTAGAAATAAATAAAACATTAAAAAAAAAAAAGAATGCTACTCCAAAATGAAGGGGGCTATCAAAAATAAAAATACATACATACAATATTATCAAAATTATAATAATTATAGATTTATATGAAATTACAGTTAAATTCCCTTTGTACTAACAATCTCTTACACACATACACTGCTCCCCAGTAAAAAACATGGGTAATAAGTAAAACTAAAATTCTTCATTTATCCAATATTAATTTTTTAACTTGCCACATGAAAAGGGCAATTTGCCACATTAAAATGGAGCCCTAATTATGTCATAAAGCTGTTAGATCTCCTGCACTACATAAAAATAGATAATGTCCTAAAAAGTAAAACATAAAATCAAAGATACATTTTAGAGAAGGAAAAACTTACGCATTCAAATAGATTGATTCTTACCCATAAACTAAGTTCAGATACATTCATTTTCAGGAAATGTGGCTTCATTTCCAGTATGCCCTTCATGGAGAAAACAATATAGCATGCAGTTAATACTTATACACATAATAAATAGCATGCAGTTAATACTTATACACATAAATTCAAGTACCAAAAACCACTTATAATAAGACTTTCAAAAATCTAAAATTCAGCACATTGTCAATGTTCCATATAGCAAGTTCACTGACTTTAAGCAACAGTCCTATTTTATCCAAAGTAGATTAGGTCAGTTAGTGACTTTGTAAAATTGAAAACAGAATTACCATGTATAAATTTCTATGACTGATTTTACATCTCTGATTTACCTAAGAGCCAATATAACATATAATAGCATATAATAACATATAAAATGCATATAATAATATCAGAATTTTAGACAGCTGTCTTACAGTCCTAAAATTTTACTCAAGTTAAATATTATCAACTCTTAGAATAAACTACAAATGAGTTTTTAATGGATTATCAAATACTTCTCCTCTATCAAATCTTCTCTCTCTCTAGGACATGAACAGACTCCCAAAGTGCAGTACCTATTGGGCGCTAAATGTACTTGCAACTCAGTAAAAGCACAATTACAAATCAAAACATTAATAAATACATGAACCCAAATGAAATCTTTTCAGAAGTTTCTGAACATCTGAGAACACAAAAGGTGATAGGATTCAGGTTTCAAGGTGGTAACTACAAATAAAAATAGGCAAATGTGTGTTTATAGTTAAATATGCATAAATATGCTATATTCTGTAACTGTTCGCATCATTTATTTTTATATACCCAAATAGGAAATATACATATACATGCTTAATTCATACCTAAGACACACCTCAGTGTCAAGCCCCTAAAAGGAAACCTGACACACTGTAGGTCCTGGACTGAACTGAAGAGAAGTTTCCTGTAAAATGTACTTAGGTTAGATTTTATTGGTACCTGAATACAAGTACCAAGAGTCATGTACTTTAATCTAAGTAATAGCAGGACTTGCCTGTGCACACGTAAAATGCAGAACTGAGTATGCTGTTACATTTCCTGATTAGAAACAGAAGTCACTGCCTATGAGAACTACCATTAATCTCAAAGTACAGCAGCTCACTTAATGACTTTTTTTGTCATTGCTGAAAACCCAGCATCACCATATGCTAATTACTAATATCTGTGACTGTGTATGCTCAAGCGACACAACCTGAAAAAGGGTTCCATGGTCTAAGTGGGAAGAGGCATATTTCTGGGGGAAAGGGATCTTAAATAAATATTATTTGTGAAACGGGTCAAAGAAATAGAAAGTTCCCAATTTGTTCATGGGTTCTAGATATCAAGAAAGCCAAAATAATCTGAATAACTTAAAAGTTTATTCAAGGAGCAGAATATATTTCAATTAAGATAATACAATACACTTTGTCTTCAGGATAGCAGCTTCCTGCTAAAGCACATGCACTTTGAAATACAGGAAAATATGTATTTTCCTCTTAGGTTCACTAAACATTAGAATGGTGAGACCCATGAATAAAAAAGGCATACCCACCTCTGAAGTCCTTAACTTTAGGAAGATTTATATTTAGAAGGTCATCCTGCCAAAAGTGGCAGAAGGAGTTAGATGACCTTTCACTGTTTGCTCTAATTCTAGAAGACAGTCTCCCAATAATCTGACTGTTCTTTGTAGTCATTTCGCAAAATATAACTGAATCATCACCTGATTGAAACTATCTAAATGTTTCACACAAATAGAACAGGAGAAAAACTAAGAGAGCCCAAAGCCCCACACCTCTGATCACAGCAAAACCAGGAGAGGCTAGTGTGAGGTGCCACAGGGAGGCAAGGGGGTCAGCGAGCGGTGTAGGAATAAGAGAAAAACTGTAACAAGAACAAGAAGAAAGCATGAAACCTGTCTAAAGTGAACCCTGGGACCAAAACTTAGGTGACAGGAAAGACAAGGAAAGAGAAAGGGCCAAGTAGGGGTATGAGGCAAGGGGCTGTGTTTTCTAGTATTAACTCTTGTGTTTTTTCCCTGTTTGAGAAGTGAGTACTGGCATACTCTATCCACAGAGATGAAAATATCTCAGATGACTCTTCTAGAAAATCCCTCACAAATTCCACGTCAGTGATTAAAAAACTGGTCAGCCATTAGTTTCAAAAATAGCCATATTATTTAATAGGCACTTACCCAAATAATTACCAAAGAGGAAGCATAATAAGAAGTTAATAACATTGAGTTTCCAAACATCAAAACAAAACAAAGTGCAAGAGAAATCTGGAAAAATCCAAGAAAAATATAATTAATGCACATAAAAAACACGGATTTTTATCCTTAAAACTGCACATGCCCATGATGAAATTCAAACCATTCACAAGAGAACAAATAATGAAAACAGCTCATGTTCTATCCTACACTTTGAAACCCAAAAGATCACCACCATCAATAGTTCCCTGTGCATCCTTCCACATATTCACATGTACAAATTCTACTTTGTTATTTTTTAAAAACCACAAGTGGAAACTTGGCCCATAAGCTATACTACTGCTTGCTTTACTCTGACTTTGTTTCAGAGCGCTTCCCATGAATCCAAACCAACCTAATTCATTCCATTGAATAGCTAAAAAAAAAAAAAANCACTCTAAAGTGGTTCCGTAGTTTAATGACAGTCCTATGACTACTGCTGAACAGGTAAGTACTTTCCAGTTTGATTTTGCTGCTATTTTGTTTTTCCTGTTACAAACACTGCTATGAGAAACATTCTTAGGTGTATATCTTATATACATGTCCACACACTCATGAGATAAATTATTTTATTTTTATTGCCATAAAAAATATTGTACCAATTTACTCCCCACCAATAGGACATGAGAGCTCCTGCTGATACACACACCTGCCAATTCTTTGAAATATTTGACAATCTTTTTTTTTTTTTTTTTTTGTAGTTTATTTATTCAGAGAGACAGAGACAGAGAATGTGCATGAGAGCTGGGGAGCGGCAGAGAAGGAGACAGAGAATCACAAGCAGGCTCTGTGCTGTCAGTACAGAACCCAACTGGGGGTTCGAACTCACGAACCAGGAGATCATGACCTGAGCCAAAATCAAGAGTCAGATGGTCAATTGACTGAGCCACCCAGACGCCCCTGTTTGACAATTTAAGAAAAATGTTGCCTCTTTCTTTCACTCTTCCATACTTTTAATACTGGGTAGATGCACCATCTTTTCTTCTATTTGCTGTTTTTGTTGCTGTGTGTTTGAATTGCTTATTTCTACTGCCCATTTTTCTACTGGGTTTTAGTTATTTTCCTTAAGAGCTCTCTTTATATATTATGAAAAAAATCTCTCCTTATCAAGCAAACATCTTGTAAATATTTTTCTGAGTGCATTTTTATCTTTGTGGGATTTCTGTATTATGGTTGTTTTCCAAATTTTTATAATTGTCAAATTTATCATTCATTTCCTTTAAGTCTTCCATTATTAGAAAAGCTTTAAAAATAAAATAATTCATGTTTTCTTCTACAAGTTTTATTTTTGAGCCATATATATGAATTTTTCTCTGAATTCCAGAATCAGCTTAAGTTTCAAAACTGACATTTTTATTAGGACTATTTTATTCAATAATTTATATCACATCATATTTATAGCTATATCTGTCCACTATTGAATCTTTAGATCCAAATATACCACATTGTTTCCATTTCTCTAAGTGTTCCTATACTTTCATTAGCAGAATGCAAAATTTTCTTCATACAGATCCAACATATTAATTTTACTTCAGAGTATATGATTTCTGTTGCTATTCTATCAGGAATCTTTTTTCATCATATTTTCAGACAGCATACAGAAAAATTATGTTAAATATACAGAAATGAATACAATCTTTTATTATTTCTAGTAGTAGTTTATTAATTTTGGTTTTTTTAGATATTCAAAATCAGATCATTTGCAAATAAAATTTCTTCATCTTCCTTTTATTTTTGAGAGTCGTATTTTGTAATCAATTGTATTATTTAATATTCTTGCTACAAATTTAAGAAGAATGGCAGCAAGCATATCTGTCAAGCTTCCTGCATTAATGGGAATAGTTCTATTGATCCATCATTTTGTGTGTTGCTGCTAGCTTTTGAAGTATATGTATATATTTAAATTTCAATGAAATATCCATCTATTTTCATTTGACTAAGATCTTAAAACCAGAAAGATATTGACTTTTATCAAATGCCTTTATAGCATCACAGAAAATGATCATATTGTTGACCCTCTTAAAATATACTGTGATAAATTATATTAATAGGATTTCTAATGTCAAACCTTTCTTACATTCCTGGAATGAACTTAACTTTTTGTGGTATGTTATTCACATATACTTACTAAATGGGTAAGGAGCCAAATTCTCAAAATTTGATGACAATAGCTTTTTCCCCTAAGTGCTAAAATTTAAGACTAACTTTAAACTTTCCCTATCAATTTTGGCAAAAATTAGCAGAATAACATCACTTTGAATAAACAGATTCATAACGGAGAATCAGGTAAAGCAATGTCAAGGGTATTCAAGAAAAAAAAAATTAAGGCAGTATTTAAAAAGGAGGTCCTAAAGTTCTAGAGAAACATTTGTGATCCATTCTCACCTCAGCAGCCAGTCTAGTCACTTACTTGCTCAAACCCTCCAAAAGCTTTGACTCTCACTATTAATGGAAAGCTAAAGCCCTTACAAACACATAGAAAACTTCCAGGGCCTTCCCCACTAACACATGGAACCTCATTTCACACTACCTTTCCCATCTCACTCCAAACCAGCCACATCTTGCACATCCAGGAACATACTGTACACCATCACCTCAGAGCTTTTTTACTTGCTGTCTCTCTTAACCTAATGGCTGCTACCTCAACTCCCTTAGCTGACCCTGTGTAACCTTCTCAGTGAGGCCTTGTCTTTGTACCCTTTTCAATTCTGACCTCTGCTACATACTCCGCACATTCCTTGTCTGTTTTATTTTCCTCACTAACACCTACTAACATTTAACACACTGTTTATTTTACATGTTTGCTTTCTTTGTACACTGCAATACAAGCTCCAGAAGAGAAGGGTGTCTTTTTACTTATTTTTTTATTGTTTTTATCACTGTTCTATCCTTAGAACCCAGAAAATGTTTGACAGACAACTCGTTGCTCGAAAACATCAATGAATTCAAATCTGAAGAATATTTGAAACTTAATAAAGCAAGAAAAGTGAGAACTTAAAAGGTGCAGAATAGAGATTATTACAAATTATTTAGTATTTGTCTTTCTTGAGTGTCTGTATTTTGTTGGTTAAAGAAATAAGACAACACTGTGAATGACTTATATTAGTGAACTTCTTTTTTAAGTTTATTTATTTTGAGAGGGAGAAAGCACATGAGTGAGTGCAAGCAGGGGAGGAGCAGAGAAAGAGGGAGAGAAAGAATTCTAAGCAGGCTCCATGTTGATGCAGGAGTCCCCAAGAACCATGAAATCATGACCTGAGCTGAAACCAAGAGTGAGACACTTAACTCAGCCACCCAGGTGTCCCATTATGTTAATGAACTGCAAAACTTAGATGATATGGGACAACTCCTAGAAAAAGTGATCAAAAACTACTCAGGAAAGAAGTCTAAACTGTCCTATTACCATGAAACAAGTTAGATCAGTAATTTAAAATCTGTCCACAAAGAAAACAACAGGTCCATATAGGTCTTAGTAGGCAAGATCCACCAAACTTTCAGGGAATATTCCTTCCTGTCTTTCTTTAAAAATATTTTTTAATATTTATTTATTTTTGAGAGAGAGAGAGACAGAGAAAGAGAGACAGAGTGCAAGTGGGGGAGGGTCAGAGAGAGAAGAAGACACAGAATCTAAGGCAGGCTCCAGGCTCTGAGCTGTCAGCACAAAGCCTGATACAGGGCTCAAACTCACAAAATGGTGAGATCAGACCTGAGCTGAAGTTGGGCGCTTAACCGACTGCCCCACCTTCCAGTCTTAAATAAAATCTACCACAGAAAGAAAAGGTAGAGACACCTACAATTAAATTCTGTGTGGCTAGAATAAATCTGATATCAAAATTCATCAAGTGGCTGGAGGATTCTGGGAGAATGGCAGGAATCTGTCTGCTCACCTAGACAGCAATAGCACTGGCCAAATCTGGTTGATGGAACTGTTCTGGAACTCGGGAGTCTTATTAAGAGTTACAACTTCCAGGAGAATTCTTCAATGGGAAACTGAGTTAATTTGAGTCCATTTCAGGTCTTACCTCAGCAGCAGCTATCCATCCAGACACAAACAGTCCTTCACGAGTTCAAAAGCACACGCAACAAAAGCAAAATACACAAGTAAAACTGTATCAACCTATAAAGCTCCTGCAAGCAAAAGAAGTGATCAACAATATGAAGAAACACCTTACAGAATGAGAGAAACTATTTACAAACCATCTAGCACAGAGAGTGAATATTCAAATTATAGAAGTATTTTTTACAACTCAAGAGTCAAAGAAACCTAAAAGCCCACATAATCTGATTAAATATGGGTAGAACCTGAAAAGACATTTTCCTAATGAAAACATACAAATGGCCCACAGATATAGAAAGGTGCTCAACATCACTAATCATTAGGTAAATGCAAATCAAAACCACAATGAGACATCATCTTATACCGGTTAAAATGACTATTATAAAAAAGACAAGACATAAGTGTTGAAGAGGATGTGGAGAAAAGGGAACCCTTGTTCTCTGTTGGTGGGAATGTAAATTGGTACAGCCACTATGGAAAACAGTATGGAGGTTTCTTGAGAAATGAAAAGTAGAACTCCCATATGATACAGCAACCCCAAAGAAAATGAAAAGAGGATCTCAGTGAGATATCTGTATTCCCATATTCACTGCAGCATTATTCATAAGAGTCAAGACATGGAAATAAACTAAGTTTATATCAATGAATAAACAGATATTGAAATTGTGATGTGTGTGTGGATGTATACACATGCACACGTGCGCACACACACACACAATGCAAAAATTATTCATCTATAAAAAAAGGAAATCCTTCCATTTGCATCAACATGGATGGATCCTGAACACATTACGCTAAGTAAAATAATACATTAAGAAAAAAATTCCTGGCAGAGTTATATCATAGACATAGAAAGCAGAATGGGGGCTTCTAGGAGCTGGGCGGGAAGAAAGGGAATAGGGAGGTATTGTTTAATGGGTAGAGAGATTCTATTTCGCAAGATTAAAAGAGTTTGGGAGATGGTGGTGATGGGTGCATAACAATGTGAATACACTTAATACTACTGATATGTACACTTAAAAAAGATTAAGACACTGAATGTTACTTTATGCATATTTTGCCACAATAAAAAAATGGAAAAAATTCCTGTTTGGAAATAATTATGTATTTATTTTCCTTTATATACTATAGGGATTTAGGAACTTGTAAAGTGATAATGGAAGAAGATACTTCACAGTAAGAAACTAGTTCCATAGTTAGTAAGTCACGTCGTAAACCATATACCACTCACCCAAAACAGGTTCTACTACAAATAAACTTGAGTAATGTTAGTACTTTTATAACTGTAATTGAGTCAAACACCTTATCCATCCATAGTCACCTATGTGACCATGTGACTAACTCTAAATGTTAACTAATTATTCTTTTTTTTAAAAAAATGTTTGTTTATTCTGAGAGAGAGAGAGAGATGGAGCGAACAGGGGAGATCAGAGAGCAAGTCCCAAGCAGGCTCCACTGTCAGCGCAGACACAGACACGGGGCTCAACCCCAAGAACCTGAGATCACTACCTGAGTGGAAATAGAGCTGGACGCTGAACCGACTGAGCCACCCAGGCACCCCTAAACAATTATTCTGATTTTCCTGCAGCGTAAAAACAAAAAAACCAACAAACAAAAACAAAACAAAAAACTACATTAAACAGTCTGGGGGAAAAAAAGGCAAGTGTAACAAAAGGATAATTACTGTCCAATCCCCTTCATGAACAGAGATTTAAAAATTCTAACAATAGCAAAATGAATCTAGTAATAATTGTATTTAGCCCAGAAAAGCAAAGTTTCTTACTGTAGAATATCAATTAATATAATTCACCACAGTAACATGTTAGAGGCAAATATACACAGGATCATCTAGATTGACACAGAAAAGCATTTGATGAAGCTTAGCTTTTATTAATAATTTCTTTTAAGAAGTGCTCAAAGCTTGAGGACTTGTTAGAAAGACAAAGAAGCCAGATTTAAGATGCTGGCCAAATCAGGAACAAGTCACACATAAAAGCATAAAAATAAATAATGAAAATAGTGGGTTATACTGCAGTGAATAAAACAGATGCTGTTTTCTCTTGGACATTAGAAAAGAAAGTGGTAAGAGATTTGAATAGGAATGTCACAAAAAAGGAAACACAAAGGGCCCATAAACATACCAAAAGATCTTTGACTTTATTGACACTCAGAGAAAATGCAAATTAAGGCCATAAGATACCATTTTATACTCACCCGACAGACAAAATAAAAAAAGGATGTACAATAATATGAGCTATATATTATCCATTACTGTTCAAGGTAGTCTAATCATTTTTGAAAAACAATACAGGATTAAATTAAAAAGCTGCACACGTATATAATTTACCGCCAAGAGAATTCTACTGTTAGGTAAATACTCTAGAGAAATTCTTAATATATATGCCTCAGGAGGTACATGTGACAATATACAGCATTATTTCATAAAAGAAAAAAGAAGAGGAAAAAACCTAAATGTCCTTCAACAAGAAAATGGGTAAATGAATTGTGCTTTATTTATACAATGGAAAATGTAAAGCAAAGAAAATGTCTGAACTCCAGTAACATCAAAATCTCAGAAACCTAAGTAAAAATATAAAAGTCTCATAAACAGATACCATTTTTACAGACCTTAAAAACAATAATAACCTATAATAACAAACATATATTGCTCAGGAATACATAAAAGGTAAAGTCACCAAGAATGGCAGGTTAAGTAGTGAGGAGAATGGTTATCCCTAGGAGAAGTGAGGGGGCATGGCCAGGGCACACAAGGACTTCCAAGTGACGACGGTTCTATTTTTCAGTTAGAGACTGGGCTCATGCTTGTTAATTTTATAACTGTATTCAAAACTTCCCTATATTTTATAATGTCCTTTTATAGATAATAAAAAACATAGTGGCATATTATAACAACATCAAAATTATAGGAAAAAGAAAACATCAAGTTGTAAGAATTAGTGACAAAGACAGATATTCTTGAAGAATAAACATTCATCAAAATCAACCATCTAGCCTTAGGACCTTTGTTCTAACTGTTCCACCAACCTAGAGTATTCTTCTTCACAACATCTACTTAGCTAACTCCTTCTCCTTCCAATCTCTTCTTCTCCATAAAGACCTGCTCTAACTACTCACTTGATACCTAAATCTCCCACCACCTAAGACTGGCCCTCCTGAAAACATTAAAAATAGAACTCCCCTATGACCCAGCAAGAGCACTGCTAGGAATTTACCCAAGGGATACAGAAATGCTGAGGTATAGGAGCACATGTACCCCAATGTTCATAGCAGCACTCTCCACAATAGCTAAAACATGGAAAGAGCCTAAGTGTCCATCAACAGATGAATGGATCAAGAAGATGTGGTTTATCTATACAATGAGATACTACTGAACAGTGAGAAAGAATGAAATGATGCCATTTGCAGCAATGTGGATGGAACTGGAAGGTATTAGGCTAAGTGAAATAAGTCAGTCAGAGAAGGACAGATATCATGTTTTCAATCATATGTGGAACTTGAGAAACTTAACAGAAGTCCATGGGGGAAAGGAAGGGGAAAAAATAGTTACAAACGGAGAGGGAGGGAGGCAAACCACAAGAGACTCTTAAATACAGAGAACACACTGAGGGGGGATGGGGTTGGGGGAAAGGGGGAAACAGGTGATGAGTATTGAGGAGGGCACCTGTGATGAGCACTGGGTATTGTATATAAGCCAATTTGACAATAAATTATATTTTAAAAAAACAAAAGACTGGCACTCCTGATCTCCCTGGAGTACCTTGATTTGTTCTTTTTTTCTACAGTCCTGTGTCACCTTCTAATGGTATAAGATTTGCCCATTTACTGTGTTCATTATTCCCCATTCTCCCAGAATGTGATTAACACGGATGCTGGGATCTGCGTAGTTCTAGTCTCAGGTATGACCCACACACCTGGATCGTTGGTGCTCAGAAATGAACATGTCACTTCATTTTAACAGAAGGCTCCTGGATAACATACCATTCTATGTTTCTCTGTCACGAATTATCTCTTTTACTTGTAGCAAGTCAGGCACAATCTCAAATCAGATAACATGACCCAAATTAAAATTTTCTGGGTGGCCTATTTTAAAACATGGTCTGTTAATTATATCACAGTATTTGAATGACACTTGTTTTAGCTATGGAATCCTATTACAACCAGTTTCAAACATGTGTAAAACAAATACTAACGAGGAGTTTAAGGTCAAACTAAATCGAAAAAAAAAATTTAAACCATTACCATGTGTATATAAATGATCTTCCGTAATTTGTATACATCAATGTATCCCACAACATATACTGCAAATAATGATGCAATCTGAAATTTAAGAAGAAGTTAAATTATGAAAAAAAATTATATACATAATGAATAGCTATAAGAATGAAAAAAGATTATTTTTGGTTTTTTTCACATTGGTTTGTATTTATATTAAAAGGGAATTCTTTAGTTTCCCTCTTACCTGCCAATTTACTATTGAATATGGTCAATAGATTAATATAGGAAATATTGATGTTTTCCTTTCCATGCACAGCTCTCTCAATTAACCATGTAAATTTTCTACTTTGTAGATTATTCAAAACAATACTCATTGTAATGTCAGGCTGACTTTGACAATGTACAATTACAATTGTACAATTACACAATGCCTTGCCCAATCAAAAAATATAAAAAATTAATTATAACACATAACACATAATTGGGAAAGGTACATTAGACTCAAAAGTAATCATGTAATGAGTGTGTGTGTAAAAATGCAGTAAGTTCTGCTTATTAGTCACTCTTATGGAAATCTCCATTAGTGTTCTCTTTCATTTATATAATATTCAAGCGCTTGTTTGCATCAAATTTATCAAATTTCAAATTAGAAGGAGAACTTTCACTGCTTTTAACTTGCTTCAGTTTTGAAGAAACCTGCATATGTATTTACCAAGAATTCAGAGAGTACTGCAATTATTTAGATGAATTACTTGATTAAATGATAACAATGTACCTCTTGGTAAAACATAGTTACCCTGTCAAACAATGCCTCTCCACCCTTTCCTCATGGAGGGAGCAACTCGGATTAAATTCCAGGCTTCCCCTTCTACACAAATATGGTATAAACAAGCTGCAGAGTAGCTGAACGCTTAAATTAGAGCTTAAATTGCATTCGCCAAGTTATTTATCTCCAAACAATCTACAACAAATTTTCTCATTAGCAAGAAAACAAGATTTCCCTTTACCCAGATTTACCCAAGGGACACTGCATTGCTTAAGGATGAGACTCACAGGACACGGTAACTGGGAGGAAGTGGGCCTTGTTATTCAACATAAGCCCCCCACTCCGTGGAACCCCCTCCCCCACTCACCCCCCCAAAACAGGTTATCACCCCTGGCTGGAAGCAATAGGACTCTCCCTTTCCACCCCAGGGCCAAACAATACACAGGCCTACAATGGCCCTTGAGGAGTGTCTCTCAGGGACATTTTTAAGCAGAAACATTTAAAATGTCACCAAGCTAAAGAAGACACTGGAGCCTAAAAGGTAAGATCAAAGAAAGAATGAAGTACAAATAGAGGCTCTTTTTAAAAAATAATGATAAAAGCAGCTAACCTTACTGACATCGTGCTAAGAATCAGCACTGTGTTAAGTCTAATGTACATTCCCTCATCTGATCCTAACCCCCAATAAAGTAGGTTCTTTCATTTTCCCTATCTCACAAAGGAGAAAACTGAAACTAAGCCAAGTTAAGCAGTTTGTCCAAGTCAAGCGGCTAGCAGACAGAGTTAGGAACCAAGCCCAGATCCTACTTCATATCTCAAGCGAGACACTTCCAAGATTACAAAGCAACTCGTAATCTGCTTTACACGAATAGGAAGATGGCCAGCTTAATGAGGCGGCAGAAGTAGCTAGGGGCAGGGAGCAGCACAGAGAGAGCACACACAATTCACTCCCTCTCTCAGCAAGCACCTTCACCTTGCTTCATATACTTCTACTTGAAGGGAGAAGGGGGCAAGAATGCACAGAAAAATGATAAATTATACATTGGTGGGGAGGGGGTTCTATAATTAAGAACTGTTTAACTACCTGTCCTACGTTATCCTACATGCATTTATGTTCTGGGTAAGAATGTACAGCGTTGTTCATAAAAGTGTATTTATTTAAGAGAAATACTTGAAGTTTTACCACTGGTCCTCTTTTAAGGATACTAGCAACACCGAATAACAAAGACAAGTATTCTCATCAAGATGAGTTCAATAAAGGCATTCCACTAGTAAGACAATAATGAATACTCACTAATAAATAAATCTTACATATTTGCCTGTCCTGAACCTTCTTCAAAAGCATTAACTAAAAAACATTTTAGGACTTAGAATCATGCAATATCTCAGTTCTGTAATTTTACACAAATGGGTTCGCATAATCAACCACACTAATCTTAATTCCATTTGAAACTGCAAGCGCCTTACCTGAGTAAGAAGTACAAACTGAGCAAACTGCCAAGGGAGCATGAAAAACACATTGGAAATGCAGAGTGCGATCAAGCTTCCTCTATAAAGTTTTGTAGCCCTTGGGAAGATAAAATAAATACAAGTAAGTTTAATCACAAGATATTCTAGCATGGCCACCAAACGCTGCAAATTAGTATCTCTGGACATAAACTGGTTATAACATAAACCAGACAGAAAATGAACCAATGGGTTAGAAATTATACTTCCTGACACTCAATTACAACACCTTTCCATGAAAAGTAAATATCCATTATCCACTATAAAAACAAAGCTTGCCCAAGAGAGAGAGGGCAGCTGGGTCGGTATACCCATTGAGTTCTTTCAAACTGTATTTTGGTGAATTGATAATGAATCATATTTAATGCTACATCCAGTAGTTTCGTTTGGAGAGTCAGAGGATGTCTGTAAACCAGCATCACAAGTAGTATATTCTAAGTGCTAAGTATTCTGCACAGAAGTTGAATTCAGAATATGCGCTGAGCGGATGGAAAATCTGTGGATGGTGTGGGATAAAAGCTGGGTCCTGCCCAGGCAGGACACAGAAAAGAGGCAATAGAGGCAAGGAGCCTTCCTGGAGCACCTGTAGAAGCTTCACTTTCCTGACTTGTAATTTAGGGGACTTTCAGGAAGGAGAAGGAATTTCATCTTTCATGCTAGTTTTAAGAAGTACTTTTCTCCTAAATCAGTGAGACAATGAGAAGCCCCCAACAGATCTAACATCTTCACAAAATGAAGTGTAGGGGCGCCTGGGTGGCTCAGTCAGTTAAGCGTCCGACTTCGGCTCAGGTCATGATCTCACAGTTCATAGGTCTCAGCCCCGCATCGGGCTCTGTGCTGACAGCCAGCTCAGAGCCTGGAGACTATTTCGGATTCTGTGTCTCCCTCTCTCTCTGACCCTCCCCTGTTCACACTGTCTCTCTCTCTCAGAAATAAATGAAACATGAAAACAACAACAAAACAAAATGAAGTGTATATGGTAACACACTGCAGTTACAAGGTGTACACCTTAAGGAAATCCTCCTCCGGATGAACCTACCTGGGCCACTGAGCGCCCTAAATATCTTTACTTCCCTAAATATCCCTGTTCCAAGGACATCCCTCTCTGCTATTCTAATCCAACTCTTTATATCATGCCCCTAAATCAAGTATTTTTAAAATCCTGGTAACCTTTTTGTGAACTATGAAATCAATTTATTAGATAAAAACTTGTAATTATTATTAATGGAGTGAATACATCCCACATTCAGAGAGAGACCCATCTCCCTAAGGGACAAAGCCCTTAGGCTCTAGTCGTTCTGAGGTCATCACAGGTGGAAATGGATTGTCCCAAGGGTTTTGGTGTAACAGACTTCAACCAGCTCCTCCTACATTCTGCACATCATTGAAGGGAGTTCTTAGTCTGAGTCATCTTCAGATTTTCGTCAGGCTTTGTTCTATTTTTTTCACAGCCCCCATTTTGTTTTATTTTTACCCTCTGAATCAAGGCAACATCCATCCAAACTCAATATTCATCCACACAAAGGGGAAAGAAAGTGTTCTTGGTCCTACTCTCTTCCATTCATACGGTGCTTGAATCTCTGAGGTCTCTAGCTGAAGGCCAGAGGAACGTGAGAAAGTCCACGCCAATCCTGAATCTCCAGCAGGAACTGTCCTAGCAAGTGTGTCTCTGGTCTGCTGAGTGGTTTCTTTTTACGCCCACTATCTGAGTCTAGGGGCTGCGAAACACATGAAGGAAGAACCACACGTGCTAACGTTCCTGGCCACAATCATTCCATGAACTGTTCTTTCCTCTGAGGGACTGCATCTTACAGGTTACACTCTACTGCCACCAGTCTTCCCCCTTCTCTCTGCCTACTTTTGGGAAGCTGGGGTGGTGGCAGAAAATGACTTGGGGAAAGGGTAGTGAAAGTAGATTTGCTGCTCCTTGAGCAGATCTGTGGGCCTCTTAGGAAAAAGGGAGAAGACTGGAAGGCAGATGAAGAAAACATTTTTGGTGGTAAATATTTTGAAGTTATACACTTAAAATAACCAGGAATTCAACCTAGCAACAGCATTGTCTTAATTATTTCATTCCATTGACTGTTTTTATTATGGAAGCTTAAAAAATTCTACCTTATGTTATTCAATGAAAAACAAACAAACAAGACCGAAGGAGAAGTCAAGGTTACCTGAGAATGTGAGTCACAAGCAACATCTGAAGTACGAGGAACGGATAGGAGAAGCTTTCGCGGAGAGGTGGTGTCCACATCACACGCGTGCACTGAAAGCAAAATTCATAATGTGTGGTCTGCTTGCTGAATTTGTTAAGTAAGACATACTAATCGAAAGCGGCTATTTATGAACACAAAAAACCATTTTGTTCACACATAATTTAAACGGTCTGTTGGAAAACAAGCTGCTAGGTTTTCCACCAACAGCAAAACTGGAAAGTGAGAAGGGAAACATTATTAAGAAGGAGATACACATGGCATAAGATCTTGTGAAATAGGAACATGAAGTGTCAAGAACAAATACCAAAAACCTTCAACTGCAGCCTAAAAGGAAAGTAGGGAAAGTGCCAGCAAGAAAACGTTCTGCCAAAATGAAAAGCGTTTCATTGTGAATTGGTTGTGGAAACCTGTTTGGTTTGTCTTCTTCCACTTGAATTTCAGCAAAACTATCCATAACCAATACTTCAAAACTCTTTGTAGTTATCAATGTCAGTATTTTTATTCACAATGCTGCTTAAAAAAAGAACAGGCACTCCATTTCTGTTTTTACTTTTTCTTTGCCCAAGCTACCCTGGGCTGCAAAATGTTTAGAAGTGGCAGAGGGGATCAAATAAAAATATGTACCAACTCTACTAAAGAACTCACTTTGGACATAATTAAATAATGTTCCATCCCAGTTTTAGTACTCTATCACTTTTCTGCATGTCTACTAAATATATTAATAAGTCTATCTTTCAATGAAAGGAAAACTACACTGGGTGAGATATAAACAATCTGATTTTACTACTATAAAGTTAGTCACACTAGAAGAAATCATTACATCTTTCAGGTCAAGCAGAATTACTTAATCTTATTTTTTTAAGTTTTTAAAAAATTTTTTAAGTAATCTCTACACCCAACATGGGGCTTGAACTCACATCACAACCCGAGATTAAGAATCACATGCTCTACCAAAAGAGTCAGCCAGGTGCTCCAAGCAGAGTTACTTTAAAGGTTACATAAATTACAAAGACCACAGTGAGTAAAGGAAATAAACCTTTCCTTTATTTTAGCTCTGCCTCAGACTGTTAGATATTTCCACTACTGCTATAGCAAGTTTAAGCCAATCTACTTCTCTTTGTAACCAAAATTCACCATCCTCTATTACATTTAACACAGATATCTATTTATAAATGATACACACAAGAGAATTCTGAAAAGATTGAAAAAGTCTTTTCAAAATGCATATTTATTGTTACTGGAATGCAATTTTAAAAATCTTTTAGTTTACCCAATTAATTAGAAATGTCAGTATGATTGATAGTAGAGAGAGATTTATAACCATATTTTACAAAGCTATCAATCTCTGTGCAAAAACCAAGAAGTAATATTTGAACTATATAATGCACAATTTGAGAATTTTCTTCCTTCAGACTACTCACTTGTATTTATTTTATTACCCAAATTCAACTATGGTGCCATCTCTTAGAAATCCATTTCTTTTACTAGAAAAGTCACTTTTACTAGAATTGAAGTCACTCAATTCTCTAAAACTGGATTACATTCTTTGTAAAAAGTAGGATGAGAAGGCCAAATTACAGAACTGAAACAAAGAGCAAGGTCTTCTACAAAGTTAAGAGTGAATGAATGCAAACGTATGGGAAAGTGCTTATTGTTTCTCCAATAACACCACGTGCTTTACTAGATCTGGTACAAACATAACTGCAGGTCCAGCAACCCCAAGAAATTTGCAAACAGGAACCAGATTTGCTTTACTCAGACCTTAAGTGTCAACAAATAAATATTTTCCTCTAATTGTAATACAGTTCTCTATATAGGATGACAGTTCAAAATGCCTTCTAAAGGCATGATCTTGAAATTCAGGAATTATAGAAGGGAATAAATGTGTGAGCTCCTTCACAAGGGGTTACACATTGTCTTATGCACTCAGATAAAATACAAGAAACTCCTGAATTATGAAAATGAACTTAATGAAAATCTCACTGTTTCTTTAAACTGTCCTCTTACAGCATATAATTTCTAGCACACATTTCAAAGAGCTAAGTAATGTTGCAGCATAATACTGCCTAGGTATTGACAACAACAGTTCCAATTTTCTGCTTAGGAAAGCCTGACTTTCAAATCATTTACTCAAGAACCAAAAACCAAGGAATTTTAGCAGCATGCAGCTTCATTTGTCAACCTCTATTGTCAAATAGCTTACTTACACTATTAGAGATCTAGCATAATCTAATCTACTTCTTTTTATAATGTAAAACTAAATAGGAGAACAGCTAACTCGTGAATTATAAATTACAGTTAATATCGAAAAGATCATGTTTAAGGCTTGTTCTGAGAGTTTGGGCCGAGCTGATATTTGTAGGATTAGTCATAAATTTTTGTTGGTATAACGTTTAGGTTTACAACAAATTATCCCACTTTTGAATGCTACACCGCTATATTAGCTATGATAGTGCTTTATATTGCTTAATGTTAATTATAACATTGTGTTTAACCATGCACTTACAAACGCTTCCAAAAAAGATTTCTGGCCACCATGGGTTACTTTTCTGCAGAGAACACAGTACAGGTCTAAAAATCCTTTTTCTGGGACACCTGGGTGGCTCAGTTGGTCAAGCATCCAACTCTTTGCTGAAAGCAACTTTCAGCTTGCGTCTGGGCTCTGTGCTGACCAGATGGAGCCTGCTTGAGATTCTCTCCCTCTCCCTCACTCACATGATCTCTCTCTCTCTTTCAAAAGAGTAAACTTAAAAAAAATTCTATTCCTTAGATGCTAACCATAAAAGATGTTAGGTGTAGCAACCACAACGTGAACATCTCTTCGATGTTACTTAGGGCAGTGCCACTACTTAGCAGACCTTTAGCTCGGCATGGGCTTTGTGTGGCTGATGGTGTTGCATCTTGATAATAAGCCAAGTACCTTTCTTGGTGTTTTTGTCTCTTTCTGAACCATGTACTGATATGCTGCCCAATTTACCAGTCAGTCATATATGTCAATTTGACTTGGTAACACAATTTTGGCTCACCCAAGACTTAATGTTGCAGTAATATATAATTGCTAGCATTAAGTTTTACTACTTTAACAAAGAATTTCTGCTGATTCTATGGAAAGACTTATCTTTTTTGTCTGAACTTTCAGAATAACAGTATATCTTATCCTAGTTATACACAAAATATCTGTGAAATCAGTAACCTTTCTTGGAAAAGCAAGAATTACATCTTCATGCCTCCAACTATTACTGCAGTGACTCAAACTTGACCATTTCTCACTCGTTTAAAACATAAAATATTATCTGACAATATGCTAATAGTATCATCTCCTTTACCATGTGGTTGTAAACTACACCTCTGTCTATAGTATGAAAATATTAGTCAAGCTATAAAGGCAGTATAAACTACAAGGGATTTTAATTGTATTATCAAATTAATAACATAGAGAAACAAAATTAATTCAAATAACTTTTGAATTGTTTAATTTTTAAACTGAGTATATAACCTTAGTAGAATATACTCTTACAAGAAAAAGATCTGCAAAAAAAATCTTGAGCCTTACTTATTAGCAAATTTATTATTGGATGAGTATACGAAATTTGAAGCTATTCCATGTATATAATAGAATAAAGCAAATAAGTAAATTTATTTAAATTGGGGGAAAGAGGAAGATACAAATATGGAGTGGGGAAAGTAAAGAAGAACCCTAAAATAATTATTGGAGGAATCAGTAGGAATCAATGATTTTTTAAAAGTATATTTACTGGCCTGCTAAAAGCTAAAAATAATTATATCCTAATACCAGTGAGTTCACCAAGGACCCTGCTTGTGGTCTCTAAATTCCATTTGGGGTGCCTGGGTGGCTCAGTCGCTTAAGTGTCTGACTCTTGGTTTCTGTTCAGGTCATGATCTCACAGTTTGTGGGTTCGAGCCCTGTATCAGGCTCTGTGTTGATGGCGCAGGGCCTGCTTGGGATGCTGTCTCTCTCTCTCTATCTGCACCTGCCCTGTTCACTCTCTCTCTCAAAATAAGTAAATAAACATTTAAAAATAAATAAATATATGTCATTTTCCACTAATTGGGGACGGCTGGGTGGCTCAGTTAAGTGTCTGGGGTTTGATTTCAGCTCAGGTCATGATCTCATGGTTCATGAGTTCAAGCCCCATGTTGGGCTCTGCCCTGGCTGTGGAGCCTGTTTGGGAATCTTTCTCACTCTCTCTTTGCTGCCCCTCTGCTTAGGCTCATTTTCTCTCTCTCCCTCTCTCTCTCAAAAATAAATAAACATTACAAAAATTTAAAAAAGGGGCATTTGGGTGGCTCAGTTAAGTGTCCAAATTCTNCAATGGGGCCCCATCAAAGGCAGAGAATAGTACCAAAACTCCCCACAAAATCTTTAGGAATTAATCTAACATAAATATATGTCATCATGTCTGCACTTAGTTTAAACGGATTAGAAAAATGCCTGTGGTGTATAGGAGTGTGTATAAGAGAGAGAGCAAATGTGGAAAAATATTAAAACTGGCAAATGAAGTGAATCTAGAACAATGTGTATGCTAATTTTTCCAAATAAAAAGCTGAAGAAAAAAATTACCGAAACATGTACTTTTTTGGTACTGCCTTTTTAGGACAAAACGTACAATGGAAATTAGATATAGCCCAAAAGAAGATACAGAACATCTGTTGGCTCTACCTTTACACCTGAGAACAACTGCATAATTTAGGCATGGACCTGCCACAGACAGTCTTTGCTGGGGCCAGATATAAAACAGATAGACTTGTAACAACATAAACTGGAATCTGGAAAAACCACAACACAAAAATAAATCTTTTTGACAATTTTCCCCCTCACACCCACCCTGAAGACACACACACACACCACACAAATATGGCAGAGTAGGCAGCAGTGGGGAGGCGTAAAAGCAGAGATCTCACAATCTCACACAATGCTTAGCTTCCAGGAACTTGCTGAAGTTGAATTCAGAGATTGTCTGAAAGTAACTAAAAGGCTAAAAATGAACCCCCCCCCCTCCCAACTCAAATGCTGGTAAGATCAAAGAGCTAATGCCCTGGGCTGAGTGTCTGGGAAGTTGGAAATAGAGCCAAAGTTGGAGACAGAACTAAAACAATAGAAACTACAGTCCCGTCCAGCTAAAGCAGAACTCATGGTGAGATCCAGATGCTCAGGGCCTCACCTCCCATGACTGACCCAGGAAAAGATGTTCCTTTTCTGGGAAAAAGAAAAAACAAATGAAAGCAATTATCTAGCTCAGGCTTTATCATTTTTTCATACAAAATGTCTTACATAAGATAGAAAGCTATGAGACATGCAAAATAGCAGAAAAACAGGACCCGCAATCAAGAGATAAACTCTAGTCAACAGAATTAAACCCACAGACAACATATATGTTGGAATTAACCTAATAATAATTAGGTTTTAAAATTTATGGAAGAAGATAGCTAGAATGGGTGAACAGATGGGAATTTTTAACAGAGAAATGGAAGCTCAAGAAAAAAACTGAAACTCTAAAATTGAAATTCACAATATCTTAAATGAAAAATCCACCAGACTGAGTAGCAGATTGAATGTATCAGAATAAAGTACCAGTGAACTCAAGGACATGGCAAGAGAAAATATCTAAATACAGACAAAGATAGAAAAAAAACATGAAAAAAAAAAAAAGAGGAAGGGAGTATCAAAAACTCATGGAACAACATCAAAAATACACAGAATTAGAATCCTCAAAGAAGTGAATGTAAAACACAAAATACTTAAAGGTAAGATATTAACCAAAAATTTTCCAAAACTGATTTTAAAAAATCAACCCATGGAACAAAGATGTTCAGTGAGCCTTAAGCAGGGCACATACAAAGAAGACCATACCTAAGTTTATTACCATCAAAACAATGAAAACCATATATAAAAAGAAAGTCTTCAAACCACTGCAGAAGAGACTTATTACATTCAGAGTAACAATAAGAATGATAACTGACTCCTCATCAAACAATGGAAACCAGAAGACAACAGGATAACATTTGAAGTGCTGAAAGGTAAAGCTATCAACCTAGAATTCTTATCCAGCAAAAATACACTTCAAAAAAAGAAGGGAAAGTAGGGACATTTTTAGACAGGCAGAAGCTAAGAGACCTTGTTGGCAGCAGATCTGCACCACAACGCTAAATAAAGTTCTCAAGACCAAAGAAAAAGTATACCAGATGGAACCCCAGATCTGCAGGATGAAAAATATCACTGAAACCCAAACACAAATGTCCAGATGTGAAGGATGGCTTGGAGGTAAAAAGGGAGAGTTTGCAGGGCAAAGGGCACAGCATGAACAAAGGCTCTGGGGAAGGAAAAGGAGTGGTCCTTTCTGGGAAGTAGAGGGGGAAAGGCAGTGGGACCTAAGCAAAAAAAAGAGCCTGGCAGTGCTGACACCCAGCAGGGCCCAGGTCATCAAGGGGCTAGTTTTCTACCATATTATAGGCAGTTTTCAAATCTCATCAATATAGACACATTCCCACCTAAGATCAGAACACTTTTTTTTTTAATTTTGGAGTTAATGCAATTTTAATGTAAATTCACAAATTGATAAACACACCTCTCAATAGCCTGAATAAACACATCTTACACTTGTACAATTTTCCAAATCAATGTAAAAAAATAATTTAAACTGCATCACTCTCCTGCATGTAACTCCTCAATGTCCTTCCCACTTACTCCAAAAAAACCTTACAATGGACTCCAAAAGAACCAACAAGTATTACAGAATTGGCTTCTTCCACATCTGCTCCCCATCACTAATTGGTCTCCACCCTTCCACTCTGCTCCTGTCACAATGGCCTCCTGGCTACTTTCCAAATAAGCCAGGATTCTCCCACCTTCAGATGCTTATCCACAAGGACAGGGTCTTTGTTTTACTGACATATTGACATATCCTCAGCATCTACAAGTACCTGGCATACAATGAGCCCTCTGTATACACTGTTTTAACTGAGTTGAAGAAACAGAAGACCCAGAATAAATGTCCTGGCCAAAATGTTACCATCGCAAGAGAGGGAAGAAGAAAGAGAAAAAGAAAGGAAGAGAGAAGAGAAAGTAAAGAGAAAAAGTTCCACAAATTAGCAAGGAAATATCTCTTTACTTTTTACTTGTGAAAGATAAACTGTTGTGTTATCTTTGAAATCCTACTCCCTTTTCTAAGAGTTATCTGAGTTGAGAGAAGTTTGGAGAGGTTACTGGTTAATCAGAAAACTTAGAATCCTGTCCCTGCTGAGCAACCTTGAGCCAAACACTTAACCTTTTACTGCTTCCAATTATTATGCAAACTAGAATGTTATTATCTACTACTTATCTACCATACAAGAACATCCCAAGGATTAATGAGACTGTTTTCAAAGTGGTCTAAGAACTGCTTTCCAAGTCTTAAATAACATAATTATGTCAATAACTAATTAGGAACATGTACATTATCTCAGTGCAGTTCAAAAATATTTAAGAAACTAATATGGGTTAGAAATATATTACGGGTAATATATATATATAAAAAAAAGGTTAATTAGATACGCCTCTAAAGCAAACCTTTCCTACTACTTTGAATTACTTACTTTGGTTTCAAAAAAAAAAGGATTTTCCTCCTTACATGTGCCTATCATTTTATCTGTGAACATGTTTTATATAAAACACCATTAATCATGCTTGGTAATAACTTTTTAAAAATCTCATCATGAAAAAGCTAAACAAACCCATTTCACATATAATGAATTTTTAACAGTCCAAAATTAAAGAGAAATATTGTATTTAGGTTTTTTTTTAATACACTCCTCTAAATGCTTTTCAATCAGTATGCTAAAAATCCTGCAATAAAAACCCATGCAGCATACATCTGATCTTGTAATTAGGAAGGATTTAAAAGGCAGAGCAAAACTGTTAGCTTTCATCTTAGCAGTAATTCTCAATAGGGACAGAATCAACATTCAATAATAAAAAAAAGCTTGGTAAGTGAAAACATCTACATAATTTTTACGATGAAATGTGCAAGCTCAATATTATTATTACTCTAAGCAATTAATAAGTCCTTTGTTGTATTTTCACAGGTTTCAGATTTGGAGGTTTTAAATTTCTCTTTGAGATCACTTGATTAATTCTTTTATATTACACAGTTTGTAGTTCTTTTGTTAAGGCCAAAATATTCCCTTGTAAAAACCATCTGAGTGAAAGGCTAGTTTCAAAAACATATCATATACCATCTTAGACTCAAGTAGAGAGCAAGAATGGAAATGGAATTTAAAAGCAAGTAACAATTCATAACTATTTTTTGGCATATAAACCACTCACTTGCGTAATTAAGATGCCTCTTCTAAGAAAGAGGGGTACCAATTAGTAACCACCAGCAATTCTGGTGAACAAAACACCCTGAGGCTCTAGAACAGGTCACTAAACACATGAATAGGTATGACCCAAGTAGATGCTTCCCTCTCATAAAAATTATAGACTTTGGACAACATTTTTAAAATTCAGGAAAAAAAAACCAGGGTCTGACAATCACACAGTCTGAAAACCAAAATAAATACTAAATTATAAAATAAATGGTTTTAGTTACTTAAGTTCTCACCCTTATTTTACCCAAAACTGCAGTTTATTCTCAGAATGTCCATGTCTTTGAGTAAAGACAAAATGGTCTTTACTCAAAATGGTCATTTTTCTACTCTAAAGCTACGTTACTGATTAAGTACAATTATCTATTTCACTACTTCAGTAAAACTGCAATTCTAATTCTTGTCACATTTAGTTTACCCTTTCCTAAGTAGAAAGTGATGTCTAAGCATGTTTAAACACACTAAGTAGCCAAAAAGTATCAAAAGGAAAGTCTTTCAACCTGAAAAATGAACTGAACGGTCCAAATTTCATTGGTATAAACTGAAAAGACTCTGTAAGGAATGATGTCCATGCTATGTGAGTATCAAAACTGTGTAAGAAAAATATAAGATCAGGAATTGACAACCTCTAGTTTAGACTGAGGGTAACACAACAGACCTTTCTGCTTAACAGTCGTCTTTAAAACTGCACTTTGGCTTCAACTTTTTCTATAAACTCTTTCCTTCAACATCGTACAGTGAACACTCAGTGCTCCTTTCCTCCGTGGTTAAGTAGTTATTTCTGAATTCTTAGGTCATTCTCCCCAGATCTGTGCTTCCACATGTCCCATGGTCCATACTATGACATTGAACAGCATCCACAGTCAAGCAGAGGTAAAAACACATTTTTTTTTTTTGCTCAAAAGTCAGACAAACAATGCTGCAATGATTTGTCTCAAATGTTCTAATCTCTAAAGCTGCTCTGGCTCTAAGTTTCTGTGATTCTAAATACTAAGCCTGTGTTAGTTCAATACACATTAGTAACCTGCTGAACAATAAAAAAAAAAAAAAAAAAAAAAAAAAAAAACTCAACCTTGACCCTACAGTTGCATTTTAGTATGATTACTCTGAGGGCTTTGTAATGTATGCATATTCAAATACTGTAGACACTGAGTTTATAAATGCAGAAAAGGACTGAGTTACTTCACACAAAACAAGCTGAATTTTTTTTCTTTCCCTCATACAAAATTTACCATGAAAGAAACCCAGATAGAGATCTACTAATAGAAATACATTTACAACTACAATTGATTCAGTGGAAGGATTTCACTGGCATCCTGAATTTATATTAGAATTTAATCTAAACTAAGTTATTAATAATAAAAGGTAGCAGTTACATAACAGGTACTACGTGCCAAACACTGTTCTAGATGCTTTACACTCATGAGTTCATTTAATCTCCCCAATAATCCCATGAGATGAGTAACATCATTACACCCATTTACAAAGATGAAACTAAGGCAGGTGAGGTTAATGATTTGCTCAGGTCACAAAGCCCATATACAGCAGAGCCAGGATTTGAACACAGGTAGCCTGGAGGCAGAGTCAATACTTTTTACAATGGTGTTCTCTTCAGAAAACCCTTGGAGAAGTGCAAGTTTACATGTATAATATAATATTCTACAAAGGAGACTTAAAAATACATCCAAGTTTAACAGATGCATTAAAATAGAAATACAGTGTATAACTCTGACAACACAAAGTTATCCCCTGGGGTATCTGGGTGGATCAGCTGGTTAAGCATCCAACTCCATTTCACCTCAAGTCATGACCTCACAGTTTGTGAGATGGAGCCCTGCATCAGGCTCTGCATTGATAGCACAGAGCGTGCTTGGGATTCTCTCTCTGATCCTCCCTTGCTCAGGCTCTTTCTTGCTCTCTCTCTCAAAATAAATAAATAAACTTAAAAAAAAAAAGTTACCCCTACACAAGGAAGTTAACTATATCCATGGCTGGCTTATTTCTATTACCACTGTACATGAACTTCCACACTTTTAAATTATATAAAGAACTGATGCAGACCCATATTGTTTCAAATCATTAAGAGATACATGACATAAAAGATATAATATTCATGAAAAGTTAGCTTAAAATAAATGCTAATGTAAAATTTGAATTAAAACAAGATCAAGCACTTAAAGAATGCTACTATAGACTAAATTTTAAGAAAATTAAATTTTAAAAGGAAACCTGTATTTCTAGAAGTAAAATAACCTAAAATTTTTTTAAACACTTGATTGGCTACCTAAAGAAGAAACTTGCATTTCTAAAAGTACAATCCCCTAAAGATTCTGAAAGTATTTGTTGACTACGTACCTCTCCGTGATTGAAAAAGAAGCACAGCACTGTAACCAGGCCTCCTAACCGGCTGCCGCTGGAAAAGTGGATAAGAAAACATAACTCAAATAACGGAATCCAGGCCAATCCTAATGAAACTCTGAAATATCATAAGATGATAAACTTCTAGTACTATGCAAGGTTTTAGCCACAAGAGAACTCTACTGTGCTTATTTACAAAATAAATAGTTCATTCCCTTTAGAGTAACATTAGTCAAAATAAGTTTCATTTTTAAAAAGTCATTTTCCATCTTCAAACTGTACAAAAAAAAAAACCCACACAAATTGACGGGGAATAAAAATTGTGAACAGTCACGTTACTGGGCATGAAACAACCTGATATTTTTCTCTTTTTTTTTCACTCTTTAGTACCATGTACTTATTTAGTCCCACTCCTGTCGTCCAGGAGTTCTCAAACTATTTTTCTGAAGACATAAGATAACAGATTCCGGAAAGAAAAGGAGAAAAGTGCAGAAAAAGGCTCAGTGGTCATTATGGCAGAAAACACCATACGGTCTCCTACTCTTGGAAATTCAGAAAGCATGCCAGCCCATTAAAGATTTGATTAATTCAGTATTTTCCAAACTCCATCCCAAGCTTTCCTATAGAACATACTTGGCAAACACCAGCTTACAGATAAAGTTTTTACCTTCCATCTGTTTTCAAAACTTGTAAAAGAACACAAATATCAAAATATAGCCATCAGGCTTCTAACTCTAGCTAAGAAATCACAATGCCATAGTTTGGCAGTCATAACAATTAAACCTTCATTTGCTTAGGTAAGAGTAATACGTGTCCCCGCACTCTCCTCCCATCCAGACAGGGGATAAAAAGGCTGTTTCCAGTTTATTCCGTCATTTCTTTCATCTTTACTCTTGAGGTCTTCTACAGTCTTTAGCTCATGCTGTTTTCTCATTATTGTACCTGAATAGCCTTCCTTCCTTCTATCTACCCAACAAGTATGTGTATAACACAGACAAGTCAGGAAGGTAAGAAGAAACAGACACAGGTATTCTAGGCCATGGTACTTACTCTTGGAGATGAATGAATGAGGAAACAGAGGAGATACATGAGATGGCAGAGATAGTCCAAGGAAGGAGCACACACACCATCCACACCCCACCCCCAGAAGGAGATAAGAAGGGCTGGCCTCCCCAGCACAGGTGGCCAATCAGCATTGGCACAAGAGGAAGGTTAAGTTTGCATGTTCAGAGCAGCATGTAGTTTACGGCATTGCCATTTTCCCTACAGAGTCTTGAGCCCCTCCCTTGCTGCTCTAGAGAAGAAATGGCAGTGCTTAAAGTTTGAAGGAAGAGGCTTGTCTGAAACACCATGTGCATTTAAGAACAGAGCTAATGAGGGAAAACAGGACTGCTGAGCAATCTTACGGGATCATGGGACCTTGAAGACCATACACTTATAGGACACTAATGGAAGAACTGTGTCATTTTTCTCCACCAACTATCAACCAGGATGAATCAGCACAAATGAACTATAAAGGGGCAAAGAAACAGCATACTGGCCAGAAAATGGCTACAGTGATGAACCACAGAAATAAGAGGGACACACAAAGGAGCCGGAAAGTAGTACAGGCCAGAGAGGGAAAGCCAGGGTTCGCCCCTTGGAGGCTCAGCATGTCTTCTTAAAAAGACCAGCAAACAGGCCAACCCTGCGTTTCACTGAAAGTCATGAGACTTCAGAAAACGTAAGCAAGAGTTATGGGTTTAAATAAATAAATATTAATATTTTGAACTTACTCCGAAAAAACAGAAAACGCAAAGGTCTATATAGTTTAAAAATTGGTCTCCTTGCCACCCTTCTCCCAATTCTATTCACCTAAGATAAACAATAACAACATTTGTGTGTGTGTCCATTCTCCCAAATCTTTTCCTAAATCCATACAAATAAATTTGTTCCTTTTCTCAACAATCTGTTATGAAGATTATTCCTAATCAATACATGTAACTCAAGACATTCTTATTAATAGATGTCAAATACTGCATCATATAAATGTACTGTAGTTTGTTCTGTCCTTTCCCTATTTTCAGACATATTGATATTTTTAAAATTTCTTACTATAATAAAAACACGCTAAAAGGATGCCTGGGTGGCTGAGTGGGTTGAGCGTCAAATTCTTGATTTCAGCTCAGGTCATAACCCCAGGGTTATGATTCTGCTTAAGATTCTCTCTCTCTCTCTCTCTCTGCCCACCTGCCCCTCTCCTCTGCTCACACTCTTTCTAAAATAAAATAATTAATTAATTAAAAACACATTAAAATAAGTATCCTTGTATATGCATATACTGGTGCTTTCATTTCTAAAGGACAGACCTTACTGTGAGATTGCCAAATCAAAGAATGTGAACTTTCAAAAAAGGCCATACCAGTCCACATGCACCCCCACCACAGCATATGAGGGGTCTGCTTCTCCATAACACAGACCTCATGGGCCCGGACCCTTTTATATTTTGCCCATTGCATAGGTGGTAACTTTCTTCTCATTGTTATTTGTATGTCCTTCCTGCTTATACAGAGCATCATTGTAATGGATTTTGGAGACAATATGCATTTTCTCTTCTGTGAATTGCCTGTTTACATTCTTGTCTGTTTTTCTATTGGATTGTCTGTTTTCCTATTCAAAGACTAAGGGTAGGGGCGCCTGGGGGGCTTAGTCGGTTAAGCATCCGACTTTCGCTTAGGTCATGATCTCGCGGTTCGTGGGTCCGAGCCCCGCGTCGGGCTCTGTGCTGACTGCCAGTTCAGAGCCTGGAGCCTGTTTCAGAGTCTGTGACTCCCTCTCTCTTTGACCGTTCCCTGCTCACACTGTCTCTCTCTCTCTCTCTCTCCTAGAAATAAATAAAACATTAAAAAAAAAAAAAACCAAAGACTAAGGGTATCAATTTTTTGACTGTCATATGTGTGACTCTTTTGAATAATTTATGGTGTATTCTGCCAGAAAGAAATATAAAAGTTTATGTAATTAATTTTATGTAGTTAAATGTCAATATTTTTTTTATTTCTTCTGCATTTCCTGTCTTGTCTGTGAAGATCTTTCCTACCTCAAAATGATACAGTGTTCTAAAATACCTTCCAGTATCACTGTAATTTACATTTAAATCTTTCATCCATAGAAATGTATGTATAAAGCCCTAATTTTGTTCTTTCTGACACAGATAGCCAATTATGCTAACACCATTTATTAAACATTCCTCTTTCCAGTGTAATGAAATTCAGTCTTTATCATACTTTAATTTCTTACAATATTAGAATCTGTTATTTCCAGCCAATTGATTTAACTCTGTATTTTCTATATCACAGTGTTTTTATACCTGTAGCATTATAGTAATTTTATTTTAAAGTTTATTTATTCATTTTGAGAGAGACAGAGAGAGTGAGCAGGGGAGAGGAAGAGAGAAAGGGAGAGAATCCCAAGCAGGCTCTGCACTGTCAGCTCAGAGCCCAAAAAGGGGCTTAAACTCATGAAATGTGAGATCATGACCTAAGCCAAAACCAAGAATCCAACACTTAACCAACTGAGCCACCCCAGTACCCCGCATTTTGGTAATTTTAACATATGAGAAGTAAAGTTCCCCACCCTCAAGTACTCTTATTTTTTAACATTTTTAAAGGTAATTCTAACCAGTGTCCCCTCCCATGCACAAAAAGTGTTGGCTTTCTGATCAGAATGTCATTAAATTTACATATAATGTTGGAAGAATTGTCATTTATGTGATGTAAATCTGCCCATTCAGTCAGATAGTATGTCTCTATTTATTCAATTATTTTTTTTTTAATGTTTTATTTATTTCTAGGAGAGAGAGAGAGACAGCGTGAGCAGGGGAGGGTCAGAGAGAGAGGGAGTCACAGACTGAAACAGGATCTAAGCTCTGAGCTGGCAGTCAGCACAGAGCCCGATGCGGGGCTCGAACCCACGAACCGCGAGATCATGACCCAAGCGAAAGTCGGATGCTTAACCGACTAAGCCACCCAGGCGCCCCTCTATTTATTCAATTCTAATTATACTTCTTTAAACAAAACTTTTATGGACAAGCAACATAGCAGTCAGATAACTAGAGTTAAAACTTCTAGAAGTACAAGCATATAATAAAATCTGAGGATACTATAATATTTTAGCACTTTCAGATTTTGGCAGATCATATAAGCTAAAGAAAACATACCAATGATTTGAATGAGATAATCAATAAGCTCAATATTATGAACATATATAGTACCTTGACTATACAGAGAATATACATGATTTTTTTTTTTATGTCCTCAGAGCACCTGGCTGGAAAGACACATCATTATTTGATTATAATCCAAAACAACCTAAAACACAAGAAAGACTGAAAACACCACCACCAATTTGAGAAATTAATGTAAAATTCCCTTTTAAAAATACCCTGGCGGCGCCTGGGTGGCTCAGTCGGTTAAGAGTCTGACTTCGGCTCTGTTGAGGATCTCACAGTTTGTGGGTTCGAGCCCCATGTCGGGCTCTGCGCTGACAGCCAGCTCGGAGCCTAGAGCCTGTTTCAGATTCTGTGTCTCCCTCTCTCTCTGACCCTCCCCTGCTCACTCTGTCTCTCTCAGAAATAAATAAAACATTAAAAAAAAAATTTTTTTTAAATACCCTGAATAGCACAAGAGTCAAAACTGAAATTTTATGAATTGAACTTTTTTTAATGGCAGAGTAAAGACAGGGATGGGGATGGGGATAAAAAGAGGGCAAGGACAGAAGGATCACAAGTCCAGTTTCACCTCCCGACCAAAACTCATGATGCGGTCTGCTCAAGAAGGCTTCCCCCGCTTACACAATTGCCATACGACCCGTGGGGCTCTGGAACTGGACGTTTTCCCAAAGGCAGAAACACTCCCTTTTCACCAAATTATCACAACGTAGGTGATGGCCCAGTATCTTCCATGAACACAAACAGCTATGCTTACTAACCAGGGAGGCAGATGTTCCAGTACACACTCGTGCCCCATATAGTCGGAAGGGAGAACAAAATCTGCTTTCCCACAAGTAATAACTGAGTTACAATCATTTTGAAATGACGTGACTTGCAACAAATCTAAAATAGCGTCCCCCAGCATTAACTCCCTCTCCTATGATCCTTACAAACTACCACATAGGTCATTTTATTTTGCTAAAGAGAAAAGATGTAATAATCAGAAAACTTAAGACTGATTTTTTTTTCCTCATTGCAGTTGATCAGTTGATATTTCAGCATTCTCTAGTGGTTAAGAAAAAAAGCTTCTTCTGCAATATTACCAACAACTATCAGAAAATACAAAAGCACATACTATGCAAATTTTAAAATATTCTAAGTTGCTAAACGTTTATCACATTTACTCATTCACCTTTTAAACCTCAATTTCATTGGATATAAAATAAGCAGGTAAGAATGTAAAAGATCTTAAAACTATTCTTCAGTTCTGACATTTAATAATTTACAATTCTCTTCTTTCTGACATCTTTAAGTGGCATGGATTCAAACCAATCATATTTTGTGGGCTCCATTAATCACTGCCGTTTCTACCTCCATTTACCAAAAAATAGAAAAACTAATCACAGTTCATTCAAAATGTTATTAACTAACTCTTGGAGTTAAATAACTCTTGTGCAGATGCTTAAGAAGGAGAAAATGAGAGAATAATGTAGAAATTACTGAATTAAGAGAATTTCAGTCTCAAGTTAGAAATGTAAGGCTTAGGCCCCTTGCTAGCCAGATGAGGAAATGCCAGGGGGCCCAATGAACATCTTCCCCTAAGCTTACACACGGATTCTTTGGCTCCTCAGGGGCACTAAGGAAAGCCAGAGAAAGTAAAGGGAAGGAACAACAATGATAATCAGGAAGGCTAGGAAAGGTCTCAGCTTAGCCCACCAGTCTATTAAAGGCAACTAATTAATGCCTTTAATTTAAATATTTTTCTGCCAGAGCCAAAAGCAGAATCTTTTATCTACTAGATTGTGAACTTCCCAATTCATCATGGTAGCTGCCATGATGCCTAACGTGGCCAGAGCGTTGCCTGTTGCAGAGTCACAAGGTATCTGAGGAGTAAATGAAAACATAAAAAGGATCCGAACACAAAAAGGCATTCTTTTCTTTTAGGGGAAGGAAGGGGAGCACTTTCAGTCAAACACCCCACACCTCACGTCACTGCTGTCCTTAATCACTGGCCTAGATGTAGACTCCTGCTCATCAACAGCGTCATGTGCTCAGTGGAGCCTCTACTGTGACCCATCACACTGCCTGACTCCCCATCCAGACCTTTTACAGCGCCCTCCAGAACCTCTATCCCATGGTAAACAACTTCTTTCCCGGCACCCTCAGCCTCTACCCATATGCTTCCCTCTCCTGCCTTGAAACCTCATCCTCTGAGAAGAAGCTTCCCCTCCTCACACCACCATGCTCCTGAATGGCTCAAGGCTCAGAGGCCAGGCCAGTTGCTTCCTCTGTTGCTACTTTCAGACACCATCCTGGACCCTTCGTGAAAGCCTGCCCCTCTGAGCTCATTTCTCTCACTTCCCTATTCCATAACAGTTCTCTCCCAACATTCTGACTTGTTCTCCTTTGTCACAGGCACACCTAGAATATTAACTCACAGAGACAGGGTTCAGGGTTCCCTGTGCCTCTTTTCCCTTTCTCTCTTGCACTGGGGTGGCTTTTTGAGGAGAACGTTTTTATGAACTTCTCTACATTTAATGCCTGTTACTCTGTATCACTGTGGCCACTCTGATCTGTCTCTGATCTCTTCCTCCTCTTCTTGAATATTTACCTTTCTCTGTCTCTACTCTGTTGTCTAATGCTTCTCAGCTCTTGTCAGAAAATCCTGGCTATTTTTTTGTAGACATAGCTAGTCATCAGAAAATGCCTTTTCTTCCACGAGAGGAACCAATGAGTCACAGAGCATAATACATTCATCTTCTGATTTTCTGCTCTACTCTAGTATTTTCTTTGGTCACTGCAGGTTCATGCTTCTTTGATACGAGAAAGAATTTCTGACTACTTTATTTCAAGAGGTATTCCAGAAGCCCTGAAGGCATGGCTATATCCAAATCTTCCTTTTAATTTTGCTTAACAGCCCCCCTTTCTATCCTATTCTGAGTAGTGATAGTGAATACTCCGTTTTTCTAGTCTCTTCTCATGATCTAATCCAAGTTACCTATGAAGTGATTCAATGTCCTTTTTAGGCTCTGTGGCAGAATAGAGTGGCTTTTCATATCAACTCGTTAAGATCAATCAATATACTACTCCCCCTTCTGCTACCTGTTTTAAGGCAAAGTTGAACTTCTTATTCTTTGTACCAATTTTGCTTTGCTTCCATGGTCTTATTTGACATTTTTCTGTTGTTCGTGCTTCATTAAAAAATCAAGCACTTCTGCTTATGCATGCTGGAGTTTTGGCTAAAATATGACTTAAATAAGCTATGAAATGCACCGGCTCAAATTTTTTCAGCTCTATGTTGTTGTTGTGGAGGGTTTTTTTTGGTTTTTGTTTTTGTTTTGCTTTTTTATTTTTATTTTTTGGAATGTTCTATTAACTTGGCCTACTAGCACATCTTTAGTCATTCGGTCTAACAGTTGTATATGAATATTTAAAAGATAAGTATTTCTCTTCAGTATGCATAAATTGATGAAAATTATTGGTCTAAAATACTGGCATCTTTTCTCCAAAGCCTTTCCCTTTTAGGTCACTATCCTAGCAAATGACACTTATAACCAACAAAAGTTTGCTGCCCAAGTCTGACCCCTAGGAGAGGCCCAAGGCTTTCCTATTACTCTGTTTCCTCAGAGTTACCTCTGAAAGTGCTAGATATGTATTTCTTCAGTAAACAAATAATTTTAAGTGAGAATCTGAAGAGGAAAGGCTTCAAATGAGTCCACTGAAAAAATATTTCCTAAATTGGTAAAATGCTAATAAAGCTTATGTGCTAGATAAGAATATATTGTTTTTCTGCCTTTTGCAAATAGTAATCAAGAGCTAAGTTTTTCCCCCAGTTACTTATTTATTCACTTCATTCAATTAAAAACTATTTTCTGAAAGCTGACATTCTGCTAAGTGCCCTGCAAACATTATCTTATTGCATTCACACACAAGACGGTGCCTCCTAACTCATTTAGGTGTTCCCCCCCCACCCAGTCACTTCCTAAAAGTTTTTCTATAATCGTTCATTCCAGTTAACTTGATGAAGCAGTTTACCTCCCTATTACAACCCTGAAAAACCTTTGTTACATTGTATTTTCCTTTACATCTAAAGGCAAACCAAAGAACTGGCAGTCACTCTAAGTTCTTCCCACGTCATTTATTCAAATTATATAAAAACTCAATGTTAACAGGTTCCACCCACGATGTGGAGGTTCCATACAGCTTTTGTGTCCTCCTCTCTCAAACATGACAGCCTAAGGTAGCCAGACAGCAAAGGAAAACTAATATGGTAGGTGAAGACCTAAAGATTTAAAAAAGCAAACTAGAAGATACCAAAGTGATTTAAGGAAGAAAAAAATCATTAGTATCCACCAAGAGAAAGATATTAAATATCTTTATCTTTTTTAAATACTATCTTTTAAAAAAGGAACATTCACAAAACAAATGAAAATTCTTAAAAATTAAAACATAACAGAAATGAAAAAGTGAGAAGAGTTGGAAAAATAAAGTATTCTAAAATGTAGAACAACAAAGAGTTGGAAAAACAAAGTATTCTAGAATGTAGAACAGCAATGATATTAAAAATAGGAAAATATATGAAAATTAGAAGATCGGGAAATGCAATATCCAAATAACAGAAGTTTTGAAAGAGAAAACAGGAGGAATGAAGAAATAATCTAAGAAAATCTCCCTGAAATTAAAGGCATAAACTGCAGGACTGAAACATCTCATCACACATCAAAGATGATAAAGGGAAACAGATCTACAGCAAGACAGACTGTGAAATTTCAGAACCATGGTGACAAAGAGAAAATTCTACAATCATTCAGAAAGGAAAGAAAGGGGAGAAAAGGTCATGTACAAAAATTTAAGACTCTGAATAACTTAGGAATGCTTGAACAGCACTATGTGAAGCAAAACAACAATGTGATGCCTTCAAAGTTCTGAAGGAAAAGGATTTCCAATCTGGAGTTCAATATTCGGTAAAACTGTCAAAAATAAAGACAAACTAGAGACATTTTCAAATATGCAAAAATTTACCTCCCATCTACTCACTAGAAGATGTACTGAAGTGAAAAAATAAACCAAGAAAGAGGAATACACAGGAAATTGCACAAGAGATCCCATTATAAGAGAGCAATGAAGGACCGAACACTGGGTGGTGAAGGAAAATGCCAAGACGACAGATGGACACCAAACAACAGAAAGCAGTCAGTACCAGAACCAAGTACTCACTCATGCCAAAATTCTTTTTTTTCTTTAATGTTTGTTTTATTTATTTATTTATTTTTTAATGTTTTTACTTCTGAGAGAGAGCGAGCGAGAGAGCAAGCGAGCGAGCACAAGCAGGGGAGGGTCAGAGAGAGAGGGAGACACAGAATCTGAAATAGGCTCCAGGCTCTGAGCTAGCTGTCAGCACAGAGTCTGACATGGGGCTCGAACCCACGAACCGCAAGATCATGACCTGAGCCAAAGTCAGACACTTAACTGACTGAGCCACACAGATGCCCCAGTGTTTATTTATTTTTGAGAGAGAAAGAGCACAAGTTGGGCGGGGGTGGAGAGAGAAAGACAGAGGATCTGAAACCAGCTCCACGTTGAAGGCAGTGAGCCCGTTGTGGGGTTCGAACTCATGAACCGCAACATGATCTAAGCTAAAATCGGGTGCACAATCCACTGAGCCACCCAGGTGCCCTTCATGTTTTATTCAACCTGAGAATAATGCCCAGGTGAGCCTAGATCAGATTGTTGTCTACATTTTGTCTTGGCTTCTACATGCCTTACTGCTGGCATCAGCTAAAGACACTCATTTCACATACAGAAATTGTTCTGCTTTAGAATATTCTTGAGATGCAAGACAAACAGTGATGAATTTGGAAACAGGGGACAGCTCTTCCCCTGACAACATTTCTGCTGGACATTTAGACCAGGCCCATTCTTCCAGATCCCTCTACCAAATGAGACCTACATTTATCCTAGGACTAGCTCATGATCTAGCCCACAGATGCCCTCGGGAGTTGGGCTCCTGGTTAAAAACCCGTATATAATTTCTAAGGTCCAACCACAGACAGTTACAAAGGTTTGCCTGAGGCTACCCTCCCTACACACGTGGTGCATGGCAGCCTCTGAGGACTCAGGATGCCCTGGCCAGTCGTGGCCTTCACATCTTTGCACTCCTACCCACAGCTGCCTTCATTCCTAGGTCTCTTTATCTAAGACTTATGATCAGAGGTCCTCTTCAGGTGCCTCTGCCAAGGGCTCCTTATAGAGGGTGAGAGGGGGCAGCTCTGAAGACACTTTCCCCCAGTCTGGCTCAGTACCAAGTACTTTTCCATTCCTAGCCATCTCCCCTTCCCCCACTTACCCCAGGCACCATAAAACTGCTGGAGCTTTTTGTTCAGGGCTTCCTCAACAGTGAGATGACCCCCCACGTGTGCCCTGGTACCCCGATCCTCAACCAGTGCACTGTTCCATAGAGCAAAGTGGACCGGGGTAGTCTGTGTTTTCTCCGGTTTTAGAGCTACACCATCACAGTAAGTGACAGAAGGCTTAACTCTTTTGTTTTTGCCTTGTTGCTTTAATTGACGACTCCGATACGTGACAGCTCAGCTCCCTCTCCTAGCTTGCTGAGCGCCTAACAGTCCCTGAAGGTTCCCTCAGGGAATCCTCCTTCTGGTAGAATGGAAACTTGAACGTACCAGGTCTCATGAAACTGGCCTCCAGAAACTGTTGTCTGTAGCTAAAACAGGTCAGGGTATCTTATGAAATAAATAACTGTAATCATGAATTAACAAAACAACTTTTAGAAAATAATTAACGTGTTTTATTAAAAAAAAATACCGGAATACTGCAAAGTCCAGAAAAAGAGATACATCATGAATAGGTTATATTTACAAAACATCTTACTTCATCTCCTCAAGTCAGAGCTTGGCAGTCCAGCCCCATTTCACCATTTGGCTGTGTTTTCTATTTTTCCTTCCACTTCATTTTTGTGAAATGGATTGGCTTATCTGACTTCAGAAAACTTATATCTGTACTATTTAAAAAGAAATCTACTTCTGGAGTAAAAATGTCATACTCAATCTGCCTGTAAATTTATATAATACAATTTATAAAAAGATTCTAACCACAGTTATAGATATCCTCCTCTTTATGCTTAACCCACATGTTAAGAAGTCTGCAGCTTTATCCCACTTTATAAAGTTAGAAGGGTGACACAACTAACCACCAAGGAAGAAAACAATAAGAACTACCTAGCAATTTTAGACCTCTAAAAATACTCATGTCAAGAACATTTTAAAATATGATGAAAAAAATTGATAGAAAAGAAGTGACTGAAGACTTTGTTCAACACAAGGTAAATCGGGATCACCACTGGACTCTAATTTACACATCTGCCCGCAGGGCACAGTGCAATAGTCAAGGTTCCCTAGAAGGGGCTCAATAATGTCCAAGAACTAGATAGTCATTTGGGGCTGAGAAGAAATGAGTTTAGGATGTGTTTGGCTCAAGCTAAAGTGATTACTCAGGGTTAAAAAAAAAAATGCCCACAAACAGCAATGGGAGAAGGAGAAAAGTGAAAACGTGTGGCGCTACTGCAGGGTCTCTATCCAAGCACAGGTGCAGAGGACAAACCACCCCGAGAGTCTAAGAGTTGAGCAACAGCCCAAGGGGCCAGCTGGGGCCCAAAACAAGCAAGTGGGTGAAGCTGAAATGGGCTGCAGCCCTCGGAGCCAGGAAGAGAAACCAAAAGCGGCTATTTAGAAAGACTCAAATGCATAAGGTAGTCATTCCCTTCTGCTACTCTAAGCAGTGGTTACAGATTTTTTTAATATATATTCAAAGTATAAGAAATGAGACTACATGTATATACAATAAATAACAAAGAGAAGTTTCTCTAAATCTTACCTATCTTACAAAGTGTTGTGTAATCTATTATTCACATTTGTATTCTTTTCTTTTTCATGTGAAAAATACTGCTCAGCCAAACCCACTAAACTGACTCCGAAATCACTGAGTAGCCATTCCCTGCAGTTTAACAGACACTGTGCTGAAGGAGTTACTGGCTAACTTCAGTGACAGGTGAAGTCAAGGATCTCATGAGATCATAGTTTAGTTTAAACCCTGTCCCTATATAGTCAAATTTCTGAACGTCCTCACTTAATTTGGAATAAGTCTCAAACCAGTCAAAGTCACGCACCAACCAGCCCAAACCATTTCTCCAATCGTAATCTTCTACAATGTCCCGCAATAATCCGCATCCCAGTAAAACTCATCTGCTTTCTACATTTAAGGCTTTCCACCTTTGCCTCTCCCTGGGATCCTTCTCTCCCCCACCGATCCAAAATGCTCTGACCCTCCAAGGCACGGCTAAAGCAACCCTCCACCCAGAACAAATGTCTGCCTCCAGCACTAGAAGTACTTTATCTTTGCTGGCTGTCTCCCATTTATATGCACTCAGTACCACTTCCGTCTCCCACCTCACTCACCACACGTTGTCGAACCCAAGCACGCCAGTTCATAAGGAAGCCACTTGGTATGTACTTTATGTGGACTGGACAAATGAACATGTGTCTCCTACGTAGGGAGAAAACTGCTGTCTGGGGACAGACGGAGCTGAAGACTGAGAAATCTTAGGTTAGGGCCCAAACCACTGAGAACCTCCCAGTCAAAACCACAGCATGGGCTCTCTGTAGCAGCAGTTATACCTGTGGCCTTTGAAACGATGTGTTATAAGGAAATGATACTGTATGCTTAATAAACATGCAGAAATTCTTTTTTCAATTAAAAAGGTAGCATAACTATAGATCGGCAATTTAGCAACAGTGCCATGTTCCATATTTTAACTTCTTTTACTCAAAATCAAATCTCCCAAACACAGTACAGCTATACATCCATTAGACAGCTAGGCAGTACTTAGCAAAATGACGGACCCCCTCCCAAAGCAGAGACCTTTGGCTCCTCATAATAAGAGGCAGACTGGCCATGCTTTCCTTCAGGTCAGCTTCCTTGTCTAATTATCATATACTTCTGGTTAAGATAATCTGTGTGTCTTGTGTCAAAAACAAAATTTTCCATATCATCTTTTAACCAGGCATTTTCATTTCAGTCTCCTCCAGTTACATGATTTAAAAAACTTTGTTATAGCTAAATCAGAAATATTAGCATCAAAGTATCTTAAATCTATATGCAAATATACTTTAAATCAATCTTCTAATAACTTCCTCATTTGACAAATATTTATCAAGTTACTGTTACCTGCTCAAACACTGAGGCAGGAATGAAGTAGATCTTTGAGGTACTATACTGAAAATGCCAGAACTTCCAAGGCAAAAGATAATGGGATAATAGCAGATTCAAACTCATTAACCCAAATTGAAAGTCATATACCTAAGCTCATACTTCTGTACTACAAGGAGTCAGTAAGCAATAAACAGAAAATTCTGAAGATACTCTCAAGGTAAAACTGTTCAAGTAAGTATACAATGTAACAAATTGTCAAAAAAAAAGAAGAAAAATAAACAAAACCCTTACAAAAATTTGTCAAAATTTTACTTTAAGGAATATTATTCAATTGTGAAGTATATCAGGTCCGTTACTCAATATCTGTATAGAAAATACTTCTATCTGAACATCAGCAAAATAGAATCATTAACACCATTTGATAATGAGTGGTCCTTTCCTTATATTTTACGTAAATAATAATATTGCTTATGCTCAAAAGCCTATATATTTAAAATTGATCCAATATCCCCACCCTTCTCTATTTAAGCCTCTAAAATTATTTTAAATTTGGCTGGCTATGTCAATGGTGAAATCATTAAAATTGGAAAGAATTTTATATCTACAAGTAGATCTATTAGAAATGTTATAAAACTGATAAGTTAATCGTTATCTCACCATTTTTATTATTCTAGTATATAGTATTATAACACATACCAAAATATTCTCAATGAATAGGCTTACCTTAAATATGTGCCATATATGAAGAATAATGCCATCATTAGTCCATTTAAAATAAAAATTACAGCAACATAAAAGCAAGCAGGATCTCCCAATCCTTTAAAAATAAAAAAACACATATGTTCTAACTATAAATTACTTTGTGTGTCTGGCAATTTATATTAAAATGTGCTTATTTTGAAAATGGCACAAATATGTTCAATGGTCGCCTTGGTTCCCATAGGAACACATGACACTAATGCAGAACAGAGATGAGGACAGGGCAGTAGCTGTGATGGTTTTATTTTATTGTTTTTATTTTTAAATGTGTTTGTTTGTTTATTTATTTATTTATTTATTGAAAGAGAAAGAGAGACAGAGAGAAAAAAGGAGAGAGAACCTCAAGCAGGTTCCAAGCCCAGCATAGAGCCCAAGGCAGGGCTTGATCACAGGCGGGGCTGAGATCATGCCCTGAGCTGAAGTCAGGAGTCAGACAGAGCCACCCAGACGCCCCAACCGTGGTGGTTTTAAAAGACGGCTACAAACTCAGACACTCCTCCTGCAGAGGTAGTGGGGCTGTGGTGGGGGGTGGGGGGGCAGGAAGTATCTACGCTCCTGCTTTCAAGTCTGGCTGGGCTTGTGACTACTTCAACAGACGATGGCAGAGGTCATACTATTTGACTTTAAGACTAGAAGAGGCCAAACAGTATCTACCAACTTGGAGTCCATGAAAAGCCTGATTACCCTGAGGTGCTGTGCTGTTTAAAAGCTAAGGTGCATGTAAAGGACATACGTAGGTGTTCCAAATGACAGCCCCAACTGACCCCAGCCTCACAGGGGACAATGTAGGTGAAGCAGTCTCCAATGAATTCCAGTCTTCCCAAGCCATTTGAATCTAGCAGAAGCCTCTGACACTGTGGAAGCAACCAACCCTGACATACTCTGCCCAATTCCTCACTTGCAGAATCCATAAGCATAATAAAATGCTTATTTGTATCACTAAGTTTGCAGTAAGTTTAATATGCTCCAACAAATAACTGGGCAATATCACAGAAAGAACCTTGCCTTCACAGCTTTCAATAGGACTGAGTCCTTCTCCTCTGGTAACCGTCCAACATATCTTGGTTTGAAGACCAATCAAGTCCATTGTTTTGGTATAAATCCGGTACCAGCTGGCTAAGATTACCTATTTTTACAAAAATAGAGACATTCTTTTAGATTTTTAGAGAAAAGATATTATCATCAACAGTTTCATTACTAGACTATTTTTGAAATATTTTGATAATTATCAAACCTTCCTTTCCGATATGTATCCACTTGGCTCCTTTTAAATTTAGCCTCAAATAAGCCTCACAGTCAAGTTAGCCAGTCTTCAACTGTTCATCCGTACGTAAGAATAAAATGTAACATGAAACACGCAAGATTTATATTTTTCAAAAGCTATAAAATTCTAACAAGGAACATAAAAGAAGAGATGAACAAACAGAAAGACAGTCTGTCTTCTTGAATAGATCTAATTTCTCAAGATGTGACTTCTCCCTCAAATTAATTCATAAACATAAAACAATGCTAAGCAAAATCCCAAGTGTCTATCTAAAAGTGCCATGTGGCAATATAACAAGAAGGAAATTAACCAAAGGGAATATTCTATCTAACAGATATTAAAACTTGCTACTTACACAAATTAAAAGTGTGATGTGGGCACAAGAATCAGATCAAAGTAATCATGGCAGAGGCCTCTGATGAGTGTTACCAGATCCCCCTCCAGGGCTGAGACACTCATTTCTCCAGGGGCTGGGAGGGTTGGTGGCTGACAGCTCTCAGCCGAGTCCCTCTCTGGGGAACTACCCTCCACTGGAGGACAGTAAATTCATTCTAGGTTACACCCTGACCCAAAGGCAATCCATAGGCAATACCAGACTAGTCAACAGGGAGGGATGTAAAGGCCAAGAGTCTTTGCCTCAGCTGGGACAACTCTATGCAGGGCCATCTCAGTTCCAGAGCTCTGGGTGGATTGCCTGCAGCCTCTATTATGACTGCATCACTGCCCAACTCCTCCACCTCAGCCAACTTCCGTCATCCCCTTTAGGTGTTACCCCCAAGGGCACTCCTCTGGGTACTTCCTATATGCAAATCTCCATCAGAAAGCCTACTTTCCAGGATCTCAACCTAACCCAATACAGAATACAAAGTTCAAAAACAAATGCAAGCATACACATATAATAATTCTGTATATAATAAAGAAAGCTACTTCAAATCAGTAGGGAGACAACAGACCACTCATCAAAGTGTTAGGTTATACACTAATCTAAAAGGTTAGATTCCTAGTCCAATACTGTACAATAAAACAAACTCCAGAAATATTTAAAACGTTAATGCCAAAAAAATTAAAATAAAGAATGAAGATTTTTTTACAAATATGAAAAATCACAAATTTAAAGGATTAATAGGTATGGTATTTCTATACAGAAAAAAGTACATATCATACACAAAGTTAAAGGCAAACATAAAGCTAGGGGAAAGGTCTACCCAGGCAGCCTAGTATTAACACCCAGAATATAATAAATAAACTCCTACAAAATTTCAATAGACACATAGACAAAGGACATAAACAAGCACTACTTTTAAAAGTAAAAATGCACTTTTAATGTATAGCACTGAATGAAATACATATATACACACATATATAGCAATGAGAAAAATACACCATGTGATTTCAATTTTTTTGTCTACCAAATTGGCAGGGATGCAAGGAAACAAGAATTTTCGAAAACACTGTCAGTGGTAATTCCGGTAAGTATAACTTACTAGAAAACATTTTAGCAACATGTAACAAAGTCATGAAAGTTTATTTTCTATTGAACCAAATGGCTCCACATCAACAAATTTATACTNCACGAACCGTGAGATCATGACCCAAGCGAAAGTCGGACGCTCAACCGACTAAGCCACCCAGGCGCCCCAGAATATTTTAAAATTTAAAACAGCCAAAATTTTCATAAGAGATGGATTAAATAAATAATGGGAGATTGGATATACAGCTACTAAAAATGATGCTGTGGAAGAAAAGACAACACAGGAAGATTGTTAAAAATATTCTAAAAGACAGCACTTAAAAAAGAATATTTGCTATGTGATCCCATTTCTGTAAAAATAAATGTCTGCATGGTTATAGAAAGTACTCAATAAGCAGTACTGAGTAGTAAAACAACACAGGGGTACCCGGGTGCCTCAGTAGGCTAAGCCTCCAACTCTTGATTTCCACTCAGGTAATGATCTCACAATTCATTGAGTTAGAGCCCTGCATTGGGCTCCATGCTGAGTGTGGAGCCTGCTTGGGATTCTCTCTCTCTCTCTCTCTCTCTCTCTCTCTCTCTGCCCCTCCCGTGCACCATCTCTCTCAAAATAAATAAACTTAAAAAAAAAACTGAACCTTGGTGGTTATTTGTCTCTACCTCCTCTATCACTATCTCTTCATTAGTCAATCCATTAATCAATCAGCTCACTCACAGATCTGGACTGAATTTGGGACTCCTCTCTCATGCAATGGGAACGATGGAGAGTCCTGCTAAGTCCCAGTACTGAGCTCAGGCTTGAGATCCCAGATACCAAGGAGGCCATTGCCCTGGCATGAGAACACGCTGTCTAGCAGCATGGGCAAGCTAAAAAGGGGGAGTCACGGCACAGTGTTAACAGAGGAAGCTCATATCAACTCAAGTAGGATGTCACTGAGTCACATCTCAATTTAGTCCTGGAAAATGTTCAGGGATGTGTCAAATGAATGGAGGGATGTAAAAGAGAGACCAAAAAAAGTTACGGATATCACTGATATCACCTCCTGGGTGGATCCTTCTTCCCTTCCCCCCAAAAAGGGCATTCAATTAAGTGAAGCATCCCAAACAGGGGAGAAACACTATTTGGCGAATGACTTGTAATGGCGCTCCCTTGCTATCATCTCTGTAAACACACCAGATCTAGACAGATTTCAAATTTTCTAAACCATGCAATCATAACAGTTCCCATGAAATTGGCTAAAGCCCACCAAAACTAATAATAATCTTTTTTCCAATCTTTCTTTCCAAAAAAAGATACATAATTTCTTTTTAAAAATTAGGTGAAATAGAATATATTGAATTACACCTTACATTTAGAATCAGCATTTAATGCAAATGATACTTTAAAAAGTAAAAAAAAAAAAAAAAATCACAATTGAAAAAGTAACTTACCTCAGGGTAAAGATTGAACCTTTTTAATGTATTAATAACAAGAGGGTATTCAGTCAGCTTATCATTCATAATCATCCATACTCCATTCAAAAATGAGGGTGCTTCCACAATAGTCTTAAAGTAGGAATAATACAGTCCCTGAAACAAACATATGTTATAGATATAATAAAAAGTACATAATTACTATGCTTATCAGCTTAAAAAAACTTAAATACACTGTTTTTGAAAAACAAAGCAACTTGGCAAATAATAGCTACAATAAATTTCAGTTTCCAATCACTAATACAATCTTAGGTTACAAATAAAGAACTACATATATTAGTATAACCTCAATTAAAATAATTGAACTCAAAAAAATATTTGAACTAAAAATATACCCAAAAATAGTTTTAACATGTGAAAAGTAATATAACTTAGACAGCATACATAATCTAGAAAACCCTAGATCCCATCCTAATTTGTTAGAAAAGGCTATCTTATGAACAGGGCAAGCGACTAGTTTACTGTAGAACATAAATTACCATAATCCAGGAAATCTTCCCTCACCAAAAATGTTTCCCCCTTCCTATCTGAACCCCCAAAATGGTGCTATCAGTCATCTTTCCTCCAGGTTTACATGTAAAAATGAAAACATATTAGGAAGGCTACATATTGATGTATTACATATCAATTATTACATTCACATGCCAACCTCTTTTCCAGGCTGTCTTCCTTCCTTCCAGCTCAGAATATGGTAACAACTCCATCGGAGTGGGCCTGTGCGGGCAGGGGAGGACAGCAGTGGTACTCCCCTTTTGAGGGAATAAGACATATGGAGGTTGGAATAATAAAAGGAACAAAAAATAAGCAAGTACTAGTACTTGACCCCCTTGTGAGGGAATACAAGTGGCAGTACAGGGCAAGACAGGAAATAAACTGCATCTTCTATACAATTTTGCCTAGAGCTGCCCTGGCAGCCAGCACACATCAGCCCTCAAATTCCATATTAGATTTAAGGCTCAGAAATATGAAAGCAATTTGCATACCCTGATATTTACTGAGAAGGAAAAAATAAATGGTTCTCCATACTGTTGTGGTTAGCTTTCATATCACTATTTTAAAAAGATCACTATTTTAAAAACATCCTACCATAATGGGTTGAATAATATCCCCCCAAATTTCATATCCACTACTACCTGTGAATGTGAACATATTTGGCATAGGTTCCTTGCAGACATAACCAAATTAAAATGAGGCCATTTAATAAGTGATAGCCTTACAATGAGAGGGAGATTATAACATAGAGACATAGGGGAAAACGCCTCATGATGACAGAGGCAGAGCTTGGAGTGAAGGCAATTTCAATGCCAGCCAAGGAAAACAAGGATTGCCAGAAACCATGAGAAACTAGGAAGAGGCAAAGAAGGACAGTTCCATACAGCCTTCCCACAGAATGTGGACCTGCCCACACTTTGATTTCACACTTCTAGCCCCCAGAACTCCAAGGGAATAAATCTCTGCTTTTAAGCCACCTGGTTTATCGTAGCCTTGTTACGGTAGCTGTAGAAAACTACTACAGCCTATCTTGTTTTATAGGTTTGTTTTAGAATCATGTTAATATATCATTGAATTACAAAATAAAAAAATTTCAAACCCTAAATATCAAAATAAAAATAAAGGAATTAACTATCAAGTTGGAAGAAGATTTCAAATAACTTTAAGATATAGTAGTCCTACTGTATATCACTAATGGAATATATCCTAGAGTCAAAAAGAAATACAAGAAAGCCCTAAAATGTCTTCAATAATCATATTTTTAATAATACCTTTGGTACTTTGGTTCCTCAAAAACAAGTAACTTGAAACCAAGATTCTTGAGCTAACAAGATATAAATTTAATGGTATAAAAGGTATACAAGGTATAAAGATATAAATTTAATACAAAGTAAAAACCACCTAATCCTAAATTTGCATTTTAAAATATGAATTTAAGATAATAATTTCTCTTTAAAAAATTGATTCTTAATTCTGTTTACTAAAAAGGCTTAGACACAATGGCCAATCTAGTATCAAATACATTTGAACCCAGAACAACCCAGGTTTGAACCATGCAGGTCCACTGACACACAGCTTTTTTGGATAAATACAGTATACTACTGTAAATTTATTTTCTCTTCCTTATAATTTTCTTAGTAACATTTTCTTTTCTTTAGCTTACTATATTGGAAGAATAATGTTTATAATACATGTAACACACAAAATATGTGTTAATCAATTGTTTATGCTATTGGTAAGGCTTCTGGTAAACAGTAAGTTATTAATTGTTGAATGTGGGAGGAGTCAAAAGTTATTCATGGATTTTCAATTGCATGGTAGTAAGCACCTCTAACCCCTTTGTTGTTCAAGGGTCAACTGTAGTAGCAACAAACATCTCTAGCACCAAAATTGTGGTCTCTAACTACCACTTTTTACTGAAAGGTGTTGGGGGGTTCCTTAAGAGAACAACTGGATGACTCCAGGTCTGGAGAGGAAATACCTAATGGTACCAGAAAGTACAAAAGCTATAGAATACTAGTGAGTGACACAGAGTCAGCTTCAAGGGCTCTCATTAGCTAAAGACAGGTAAGTTTACAAAACATGTTAAAATCCATCAGATCATAATGATATATTCCAAAAGATGGAACTCCATCACTTACCAGAAGACAATACTAGGAAACCAATTCATTTTTCTAGAACGTTGTAAATAAAAAAAAACTCATTCACCTGTCTTACCTGTACAAAGTGTACACCAGAGAATTTATAATTAAATAATAAATACATATTATGGGAAAATTCTTCTTTATAGAATAATGACAGTTAACAAATGGAAGAAAAAATAATTAGAATAGATAGCACCATTTGGTAATCCTGATCTGGGCTAATGGCAACCTATAATGGAGGGATCAACATGACAATATCTAAAGCCGCTGATCAATCCTGACATCACAGAAAGGGAGACAACCAGATATGGTGTGTCTCTTTGTATGACACAGTAAATGTACACTGCTTACGAAATATTCCTACCCAAAAAAACCCAAAACACAAAAGAACAAGAAAACCACTGAATCTTCAGTTACCAGGTCTCTCTCAATTATTCAGGAAACGGGGCAGTGTATCATAATAAACAACATGAATTACTGTGGGTAATTCTATAAGATAAATAACCTGGATTCTTCAACAAATAAATAGCAAAACAACAAAACTCAGAAGTGGAATGCATAGATTAAAAGACTTAAGAGATACGTCAACTAAGTGCAATGTGTAGACACTGTCTGAATCCTACCCACACACTGACCGTAAAAAGAAAAAACAAAAAAAGCCAGTAGGCCACTTAAACACTGACTGACATTTGATAATATTAAGCAATTGCTGTTCATTGTTTTCAAGTATGCCAGCAGTACTGTGGGTAACAAAACAGTCCTGTCTCCGGAGCTACATATGAAAGTATTTATGGATGACACGATATGACGTCTGAGGTTTCCTGCAAAAAGAGGTGGCTGCGTAGAGGTGTGGAAATGAAAGGAAGACGGCTGTGTCTCCAGATGTTGAAGCTGCAGGATGGGGCATGGGAGGTGTCTCTGCTTTTTGTCCTTTGGAACATCTTTGAAAATTCCCCTGATAAAAAGCTTAAAGTTTTTAGATTCCCAAAATACCACATGAAAACTAACCATTTCAGTGCGAAAAGCCATCTCCCTTTCCAAGGTTGAGAGGTGAGAAAAGTGGCGATCATTTTCAAAGAGGTGTGTTATATGACTCCTGCAAAAACAAAAGAGTAACAGAGCAGCCATGTTGAAACTTACGCTAGGTATTATTTTTAAAAGAAACTAAAAGCAAGAGTAAAAGATTCTAGAAATTTGCACATAATTTTGTAATAAAACTCAAAGACAAGGGTTTTTGTCCACATTTATTTTTCCACCCTGTATGTCTTAACATTTCTACTAAAATTTCTATTAGAAAACACATTCAAATTAGCTTTTAAAATTAGAATGAACCAGAATAACAATATTTTAAATTAAGTACAATAAAATTATAAATTGAACTATAAATGTCATTGGGTTCCCATTTCAGAATTGTCTGATTAATGAAATTCATATTTCACTCTATCTAGAAGATTAAAAAAATTAATCTTCCTTTCAACATGAACACTATATTAATGTTAAGTGAAACTAAGCCTCAAATATAACCTCTTTAATAATGGATTTCTTTCTTTATTAAAAAATTACATTATTCTGACCTTGATTTATCAATTAAACTACCTTTTCAGGCTATTGTGTTGCATGTGGTAATTAATGTACATTCATCTTTATCATACTGAAATTATTTCTTTATATATATGGGAAATAGCTTTGGTAAGTTGTAACAATCTGCATAAAACATAGGAGAAGAAAAAAAACAATCTTACCAGTGCAACACTGCTGCAAAGGCAGCTGGAAGAAAGAAGAAATTTAAATTAATATGTTAGCACAAAGAGATGTGTTCACCTTATAGAAAAGCACTGCAAAAGTAAGGATGGTAAATTTTGGGATATATATAATGTTGGACTCTTAGCGATTGGGGAAAGAAGAGAGACTCTTTGGAAGAAACCCCAGGGTTATGCTTAAAACCACATGCTTATAATGCCTGGATTAGAAAAGAATTAGGCGTATATCTACAAATTTCATTCATTCATTCATGCAACACAATGGGGGCCTATTATTTGCCAAAAACTATACAAGGAACCCTCAGATGGGAACTTCCACAAACAGAACTGCCAGAGGAACAGAAACAACAGTGAGAGGGAACTCAAGAATAAAGACATATGGTGACGTCAGGGCGCAGGACTGAGGATGAATAAAATAAGAAACTACCATTTTTTGTATATTGCTGCAATATCTGGATTTTTATATATTTTACTATTTTTTAAACAAATTTAAAATGAAATATAGTAAAGAAGGAAGGGAGAGATGGAGCTGGTGACACAAAACAAGCAAACATTTTAGGATCTCTAAAAATCTTAGAGAGTTTTATTGGAGCCCAGGTTAGGACAGATGCCCAGGAAACACACTCTTCACAGAGAATAAAGTGCTTCAGAGAATAAACAGTTTTTACAAGGTCATATTCTTTTTTACATCTTGTAAAAGCTTAAAAGATTACAGATTAGCATATAGGCAGAAAACGTAAGGTTTAATGTCTAGGAATGCAAGTAAGAGCACTGATCGATATCTTAAAGACAAAGTGGTTTTCCTTCAGGCTCTCATTTACAAAGCTGGTGTATAATGTATGAGTGGCGGGCCATAAATCAAGCTTTTGGTTTAAACCAAGTTTATGTACAGTCATGCTGACTTAGAAATCTAAACTAACTTCCCTTATATCTCAGGCCTTCAGAGGGTTTTGTTTTCTGTATTTTCTCTCATCAGGGTAAAAGGAAGAAAGAAAAAGTAAGGGAGAGAAAACAAGCTAATAATAAAATCAGTCTCATAGAAGAATCAATAGTTGCTTTCTGTCCAAGTACAAAGAACATATTAACATGAATCCAGAAAATACCAATTTTCTTCTGCCACAAGATTCAGCTTATTGCAGCCTTCTTATTAAATAACTACTAAGGAACTGAACTATATAATACTCTTAGAAATGAAAAACAGTCTAGATCTTATTGCCTTATTCTTAAACAGGTAGTTATATTTTTAAAAAATTAAAACTACATGTTACCTAGAAGATAGTAACGGTTATAAAAGATTGATTACTCTTTCTGGATCACTAAAACTGCAAATATTTAACTACGTCTGTCATTTGACATTTGTTTATATACGGTGCTTTGATCTTTCAAAATGTTGATTTTTTCTTGTTGACACATCCATTTCCTTTTTGGTTTCTGCCTTCTAAGACTTCACCTCACCATAACACGGTTTGGGCTTTATTTTCTCAATAATCTATCTATCATGTTCTGAATAAATCAGTCTCTCACTGAATGTAAATGTCATCTTTAACGTATGGAACACCTGACACACTACTTCAGGAATCCCTTTGAGATTATAATTGGGGTTTCATTTATAAGTTATTTTGAAAATAAGCTACACATTAATGACATGACTCTCTATGTTCATACCCAAAAACATAGTATATACCTTCAATTATTTGACTTGCTTTTCAATTGTCCTTCACAAAAATCCTACCAGTATAATTAATATAGTAGTTACATAGTTAATTCATAATTCTTAAGTCTTCTTTGTGACCTTAACATTTTTCTGCTAATATCCATGAAATCTTTTTTTATTATGCTTTACTGAATATTGTTAATGTATTTATTTTTGAAGTGTAATTATTTTGCTATATATTTTTGACTCATTTACTAAATTATTATGAAGTTCATAGTTTTTTGGTTTATCATCTTCAATTCTCTATTTTAAACAATAGTATTTAAAAATAACAATTTTGGGGGGCACCTGAGTGGTTCAGTCGGTTAAGCATCTGACTTCCATTCAGGTCATGATCTCATGGTTTGTGGATTCAAGCCCCACTTTGGGCTCAGTGCTGACAGCTCAGAGCCTAGAGGCTGCTTGGGATTCTGTCCCCCTTTCTCTCTGCCCCTCCCCACCTCGCACTCTGTCTCTCTCAAAAATAAATATTTTAAAAATATTAATAATTTCGCTCCAATTTTATAATTTTGCTTAGTATATTCTTCCCATTTGACAATAATAAACTTCTAGAACAATACTAAGTAATTCTGGTTAAAGAGGGCATCCTGCCTTCTACTGACTTCAGTGGCAATGCATTTCACATCTGCTTTTAAATTAGCCTTTAACCTTCAGGACTCTGGAGTGATAAATAGGATTTCTCAAGGCCATCACCTCTCTACTTCCTCAGAATACCACAATTCTTCAGGAGCAGAATGGAAGGTACCAAGTAGCCTTTGGAACCTTCCTCTAATTCAATCCGTGAAGCACTAAACTGTTCTTGGAATTTGGGGCATTTGAATGCAGCTCTTTCATAGCCCCCAAGGGTCAATTCATAATATGCTCAGTGTTTACAATTCTTTTGCGCATTTCAATTTAGTAGTAGTAATAATAAAGCAACTGATATTTTCATTCTTATTACATCCAGGTACTTTTGAAGTGCTTTACCTGAACCAACTTAGTAGATCCCCACAACTATCCCATGGGGTAGAGATACCAGTATTTCCCCACTATACAGTGAGAAACTTGAGAAACTTGCCCAAGGAAACAAAGTAAACAGAGAAAGGGNCCTTATATTTTCTTATTCCCTTCTTTCTTTTTTTTTTTCCTCCTTAAGATAAAAGAGGCGGAAAGTTGCAATTCATCTATTGTACTTATACATGAAACATATTTTATAGAAACTACTAATTTTTATATAAATATGTAGAATTTTTAAAATTTAATTTACACTTTAATTTATGAAACTGAAATAAGCTATATGTGTGTGTATATGTGTATATATTATATACCTATATTTTTTCATTTGAAAATGAAAGTCTCAGTAAGGCAGATACTGACTTGTGAGCATATAATTTAAGCAGAAAGACTTAAAATGACAAAAATTTCTGAGGCCACCCCTAAACAGCTTTTCTTGCTTTCTTGCCTACAGAAAAGATTATAAATGACTTTCTCTAAATTTAGTCCAGTGATTATCAACCCTGTCTATAGTCTTTTGGGAGTGTCACAAAATTGATAACCCCTTTTTTCCATTTTAATACATATGTTATTTTTTTTGTCATTCTAAGGTACTGTGGTAAATATAGCATGTTTTTTTTCTTTTAATCAGAACATTGAAAAAACCCGAACTTTCAAAAATCCAAGCCAATAAAAGTGTTCAAGGAAAGAAGGTTTCCTTTGTAATCTAACTCAAAAGATTGCAATCCTATGGATGAGAATTCTGAAAGGCTCTTATGTTTTGCTAGAAGCGCTTAAATTACCAACACTCTGCAGCTAAATTGGACACTCCTTCCGCTTTCTGATTAAAGAAATTTTGTACCAGATTATGTGTCACATTATATCAATTTTCAGTTTCATGGGATTTAAGAGGCCTAGCCACTGAAAATTGTTCTTCTCCTGTTCTTAGAATCTTGTTTAAACAAACTAGAATGTAACTCCCTGAGGGGAAAAACAATGTTTTACTGAGGTTTACACTATTGTACTTAACCAGGAAGCAGAGCACATAGTCCAGCGCATAGCTCAACTCCCATGTTTGCTGAATTAATGGGTACTACTTGATATAATTAAAAGGGAAATGAAATCATCTAAATCATGTCTACATAATAAGGTTGAATGTACTCTGATTGATGGATACATATACACACACACTTGTATGTATATAATAGATTTTCTTCCAAAAATTGAATCCCTCTTACTTAGTGCAAAACTAGACACCACCCCCCCAGCCTCGGTCTACAAGCAGCCAGGTGCCGAAACTTGCAGTCCCCCACCCCCACCCCAGCACAGCAGCAAGGTATGACCAGTGCCCCCAGGCGAAGTCCCAGAAGTCCACCCCAGCTCAGTTCCCTCTGACCCCCTTCCTTCCAGTCATAGCTCCCCAAGGCCAGTCTTGGCCTTTGTTCTTTTTCTCTGGATGGCTCCACACCAGCAAGCCCAGAGTCTTGGGAAAGCAGGAAGGAGACATCCACTGTCCCCACCCCAATGCCTGGCCCACAGTGGTCAGCAGCAGCAGCAGGGAGGGCAGGAGGAACGGAAAAAGAAATGGGAGAAGGGGCTCTTCCATAAGTTCAGCTCAATTCTCAATAGCTCCTAAACCCTCCTAAATCCCTCTCTGCCCAGCACGTGACCCCTGTCCACCCTCACCTCTTCTCCCAGCTCCTTCCCTTCCCCCAAGTTGCCTCTCCCCAGCAGGTGACTCAGAAGTCCACAGCCCCTTTATGAACACATCTTCCACCCTGCCTCAGGGGGGAAGCAGAGCCCTGAGATCTGCATTTTCAAGATACTCAGCTGAGTCTTTTGCACTCTAATGCATATCCCTTTCCTTTGCTTTTCTACCTCCTCAAGGTGTGAGACCAAGAACCATGAAGTCAAGGTGGGCTGCCTCTGCCTTTGCTCTTCTGTGCTAACCTGCAGGAGGCTCTCCTGTAATTGGTATTTCTGATCATGAATACATTATCCCATCCGTCTTACATTTTCCCTTACATGCATACCTCATAACTAGCATCTGACTTAAAATTCAGAGCACCTTCACAAACGCTCTCATTTGATTCTCACACAGCTTTGGGAGTATTTATTCCTATTTTACAAATGAAACACTGGGCAGGGGGCGCGTGGTGGTTCAGTAGATTAAGCATCCAACTTCAGCTCAGGTCATGATCTCACAGTTTGAGTTCGAGCCCTGCGTCAGGCTCTGTGCTAACCAGCCAAAGCCTGGAGCCTGTTTCAGATTCTGTGTCTCCCCCTCTCTGACCCTCCCATACTCATGCTATGTCTCTGTCTCTTAAAATAAATAAATGTTAAAAATTAAAAAAAATAAAAAATAAACTGAGCCTTCAATTCCCCCAAAGGCACACAGCTAATAAATGGCAAGAACCACCTGGAGCCAGGGTTCTAATTCCAAACCTCCCTTTCTTCCCACTGGGAAGAAGCTGCCTCCTCTCCCATTTGTGGGCATTAGCTGACCTCATCTTGTAACAATGTTTATATGGAAAAAAAAATGTATTCTAAATCCATAATGATTTGTAAAATTTAATACAATTTATTCCTAAATTGAGGTTAATCCATACTTAAAGTATTCTAAAGAGTTTTACCTCCCTAACCCTCAAGTGACAAATGACATAAAAAAAAAAAAAGGTTAAGGATGCTCCCCTTAAATCTATTGGACAAGGTTTCCAAATCAACATTGACAAGTTCTATACTCAATCCTTACTAACCATTTCTTATTGTTTTCAAGGGTCTATTCAGAGTTTAAGCCTCTTTCCAGAAGGTAAAGTCACCAGTAAATAGTCCCCTTGTTCCACATTGACAATCCATCCCAGAGAATGAAGTCGATTTCTAAATGTGCAGGTTTACGCATCTCTTCTTGTCTGGAAAGTCCCATGACTCCCGACGGCTCAAACCATGGAGCCCACGCTCTGGTCTGTTTCCAGCTGATTCCTACCACATGCCTTTCGTGAGCACTGCACTGGGCAACAGTCCCCTAAAATACCAAGTGTTTTATGATGCTATGCCTTTGCTTCTGCCTGTACACTCCTACTTTATCCTTCAAAGTCAGAGGAATTCAAATGTGGCATTTTGTGAAGCTGATCCTGCCATCCTAGCTAAAAGACCTTTATTACAGCACCTAAAACAGCTAGTCATGCATAAGCCAGTTCCCTCTGCTAGGATGGAAAGGCCTTGAGGTTGAGCTCTTAATATCCACACACCCTAGCATCACGCCTGGCACCCCACTGGGCTGAACTGTTACATGACGATCACCATGTAAGAGAAATTATAAAATGCACTCCATTAAATAAAAACCTAAATACTGAAAGACAATGTCTAAGCATTCCAAACTTCTCAAAGGGTTCCCATCATATGAAGGTATATATATTACAATAAAATTAATATATAGGAAGAAATCATATCTTTAGTCTACAGTACTTCAAAGGAAACAGAGGCCAGTTTCTGTGTAATCAAGTAACAGGTGAAAAGACATTTTGTAGGACCCAGTTTAAGAAAGAGAAAATAGTCATGTATACCATAAGCTCACCTCCTGCCTTCTTTCTAGCACCTAGATTTTTTATAATTATGAGTGCTTTCAAGTCAATAAGTATCTAAATGCCTACGAGATTCACAACACATTTTTCTAGAAACTACAACATTAAAGAAATATTATCCAACATTGGGGCACCTGGGTGGCTCAGTAGGTTAAGTGTCCAACTTCGACTCAGGTCATGATCTCACAGTCCGTGAGTTCTATCTCCCATGTCAGGCTCTGTGCTAACAGCTCAGAGCCTGGAGCCTGCTTCAGATTCCGTGTTCCCCTCTGTCTCTCTGCCCCTCCCCCACTCGCATTCTGTCTTTCTCTCAAAACAAAATAAAGACATAAAACAAATTTTTTAAGAAATATTATCCAACATCAAAAATAAAATCTTTGTGAGATATGATTTAGGCATACAGTATAATGAGAGAACACATTAGGCACTCAAGCAAAGGGCACAAAGTCTACAAACTGTAAAATATCTGAGAAGGCAGATCAGTAATGACCTTCTC
>NW_027532002.1:2526867-2537889 GCF_008692635.1 Crocuta crocuta | reverse complement strand
CAGGACATGAGTAGGACTTGGGTAGGGATTTATGGTGGACAGCCAGAAAAGAAGACTACAGTAAAGCTGTAGGTGGACTGGGCTCCAACACAAAGGAGAAGTCCCATCACTGATACCCAGTACAGAATATAAATTATAATGGCAATAACAAGGCAACATTTACTCACGGCCCACTCACTATATATACAGTGTGCCAGGCTCTCAGAGCTCCATGAATACCAGGACAGGAGTCTGACAAAGCTTCTCAGCCAACGGGACTGCTAAGAATGCGCGGGGGGGGGGGGGGGGGGGGGGGGGGGGGGGGAAGGGAGGCACAACCTCCAGGCTTTGAAGAGAGCAGTCACCCCACCCCTCTCCACACAAATATTATCATTTTCTATGTGTGCCATGATGTGAAAAAGGCTGGGAAGCACTGATCTACCCAGTAAAATAAAGCTGCAGAGAATATATCCTAATACAATAATACAGAGTCACAGTGGTCTAAACGCAGGGATTGCATTAGAATCATCCGTGGCACTAAATAAAACTAGAGATACTTAAGTATTAATCCAGAACCCTTGACTCTGAAACTCCAGGTTGGTTGGTTTGTTTGTTTAATTCACAAGGGATTCTGATGTACAGTCAGGGCTAATTATCACTGGCACAAAAATGACTGGAACAGAGTCCAGGTAGTTGTCCACAAAATGTAACGTGAGCATTGGCTCTTTGTTATTCCAATTGTCCTCGGTCACATGAGAGCTCCCTAGAAATGCAGACTCTCAGGTCCCATCCCAGAAACCCCTGGGCTCAAAATCTACATTTTAACAAGACCCCTCAGATGATTTATAAACACTTTTAAGGACAATGTGTCAACACTGACAGCACAGTGGAGTCCCTGGGAGCTTTGAATGTGCTAGGTTTGACACTGGGGTGATTCTAATGTGCAGCTAGGATTGAAAACAGTAATCTAGGAGGGGCATATTAAGATTGCAGCCATGGGCCCTCATTCGCAAAGACCCTGATTCTGGTAACTCTCACCTGGGGCTTGGAAATCTACACTTTTAGCAATTTTTATTAGGAATATTAATTCAAACGATACTCTGATAGAGAAGCTGTCAAAATCCTGATAGCAGAAAACAATGATTAAGAAAGGGAAAGAATTAAAATTAAAAATGATTTTTTTTTAACTTCCTTGGCAAGAATGTCACTCCTAAAAAGAAAGAGTCCCTGGATTTTCTATGAATTATAAGTCATTTAGTCTCTCCGAGTCTCATTTTTACCAGATGTGAGTAGGTGGTTTACTTGGTTATCTCTATTCCTCACACTTAATGACATTGTATAGCTATAACAATTTCCACTAATAAATTGGACTTCACATTCTCCAAGATGCTTCCCTGGTTATTTTCTGTTTTCGTTTTGATCTTCCTGCTCCCCAAACTAAAAGCCTTTTTAGGGTTTGGTCCTTTTAATTTGTTTTCTTTTTTGAATGGAGAAAAAAAAGGAATGCACTCAATTTATTAATAGAGATGTTGAGTCTTAAGAACCAGGACTGCTTCAAAATTCAGGCATGATTTGAAGACACTACTAGTAAGATCTAGAATTCAGTGATCTATGTGATGATGGCTGCACGGCTGACTTTAGATCATTGAATCTCCTCCACATATACGGCACTGAACAAAACAGTACCTTACAACAGGAAAAAATTAGGAAGCTCTCAATTACAATGACAATTCTAACATCTGTTTATCCATTGCAGATTACAAAACATTTTCACATATTAAGCAAAAAGAACCAGTGAAATATGGCTCTTATGAGTCAAATATGGCTCTTATGAGTCAAGTATGGCTCTGATTTGCCCATGAGGTGCAAGGTCACATGCCTGGATGCACCAAGGCCTGGAGGAAAGCCTGGATTTGGGGACTCTGGCCACTGATGTCCTTGTGACTGGAAGCTCAGGTATGAAAATGTTAATAGGCACATTTAAACAAAAGAGTGCTTTCACATATGGGAGGAAATGCTTTAGAAATAATTTAAAAATAAAGGACAAAGGCTTAAAAGTGAATATATGAAAACAGAGCATAGAAAATATATCACCATCCTCAAAAAGAATATAATTAGGCTATTCTAAACAGAAAAATATACAAAATAAATGTTCACATCTTCAAATATTTACATACATACATGTATTAAAGTAGGGAGTAGTTAATTGAACAATTACTCGATATATGGGCTCTTAAAGCAATAAATTCTAACTTCCTTTAAAAATCTTATTCTCAGATAATATGAACACAAATATTTCTAAATCAAACAGTAACCTACATTAGTAATTTTCATAAAGTAACTTTCTCCTTATTGAAAAAAGGCATTTCAGTGTTTTAAGTACAAGTAGTTAGATAAATATAGACCCAAAATAATATGCTAGCTCACTTAATGCTTCTGAGCAATCGTGGCAAAACTGTTAAAACTTTTGTGAACCTAATGTGAAAAGTGTAGACACTGCATCTCTTCATTAGAGGGGAAAGAAAATCTACACGTGCACAATACAAACCCAGGTCCGTCACACTAAGTAAAAGATTTTAGTAAGTTCATTAATCAACAAGCCATTCTAATCTTTAGGTTATAGATTTACTGCCTCTCCCCCAAACTGCAAACTGCCCTTGGATATCACACAGTGTACCTTATTCTTTATATGGTTAAGAAACCATGATACCACTGATTATTATTTTACTGTTTTTACACTAATGCCGAACACCCAACCAAGACAATAAAAAATAATCCATGATTTAGTCATCTTCAAAAAACAGTTAAGCAAAAACAAAATGGAAATTAACAGGTTGACCATAAGGATAAGACAGAGTGACTCTCCCAAATAAGCAGAAGCCAGCAAAGGAGTACTCCTGTCAAAAGAGTTATTGGGTCATCTTCCCATTAATTTATCTTTTGACAATTGCCTTCAACTATAGATCTGAAGCCTACAATTTGACAGATATGCTTAACAAACAAAGAGACCTAAACTTCAATCTCAAACTTCCCCCTGTGAACTCACTAATGATGTCAGGCCATTCACCTGGCCTACTTTACTTTCTTTGCATGTAAAATTCCAGCAACTAACCTTTCAGTCTGGATTTTTTATTATATTTCCGTGGAGATCAAAGATGACAAAAGAATGAGAAATGAGGTCTTACTAAAAAAATTTTTTTAATATAGTGGAAAACAGTAGTACTGTGCTAGTTATATAAGTATTTTATGATGGTTATTAAAATATGGAGAGAAGCACCTGGGTGGCTCAGTCAAGCATCTGACTTTGACTCAGGTCATGGTCTCACAGTTCACAAATTTGAGCCCCATGTTGGGCTCTGTGCTGGCAGCTCAGAGCCTGGAGCCTACTTCGGATTTTGTATCTCCCTCTCTCTCTGTCCCTCCCCCACTCGTACTGTCTCTCTCTCTCTCTCAAAAATAAATAAAACATTAAAAAATGTTTTTAATGTGGAGAAAAGATTCTGACATTTGACAATAGCAGCATTGAAAAGCTGCATTACAAAAAAACAGTGATTACTGTTAGGAAGTAATAGACAAATTCAATGCAGCGCAATAGCATTTTGGGCAAATTTGAGTTGAGTTGTATAAAAATATGACTAGAACCTCACTCTTTTCAATTACAACAATCTTCCCAAGTTAAAAATTTGTCAACGTAATTGGCCAAAGTAATTTACATACCGTGTTTAAGAAACAGTTGGTACTACTGTAAAATAGAAGACAAAATCACCCCATCCTTAGTTGGTACAATGAATCACACTGAACTCCTGTGATTTTGGTGACTAGGTTATTATACTAACATTTGCTGCTAGAAGTTAAAATTACAAAACGCTGTCCAAGCGCTGATCATGTGTAGTAACAGGGGTGAAAAACACACCTGACAATCGGTTACTCTGGAAAGGAAGTCAAACATGAAGGAATAAGCCAGACAAACATAAAGATATGTATGTGAGCCGTTAGTTTAAATGTATTCAGGGAGGAAAAATGACAATGGAGAGAAAATAAAAAACACTATGAAAACAAAAAAGAAAAAAGTTACAATGGTTGTATTATGTACTCTACACATCAATTCTTCCACTTTTGAATTTATTCCTATTCAATGATTGTTGAGTTGTGAAAATTCATCCATGAAGAATTGGTCTTTCCTATGAAACTGCCTTTTATGGAATTAAACAGCAGCCTAAAGGTCTTGACCTAGAAATAGATGTAATTTTTACGGACTTTGATGACAAATACTCATTTGAATGGTAATTAAAGAAAACTAGCAGACTCTCTCCAGGAAGATTAATGTTCCAGTGGTTTGGGTAAAGTACAATCTGATGGCAAAAGATAAACTAACAACGGAAGAATTTAGAACTAAACATCTAAAGTATATACACAGTCTAAAGCTGCTCTGCTTAGAAATATGCACACAGGCTTATAGTCTCTATGATAATGTAATTATCTCATTAACATCAATTTTAAGACACATTAAAACAGCCTGACAGGTTAAACATATAAAACTTATAAAAATGGCTATAGTTCAAATTTATCAACATCCAAAAATGCATATGTGTATGATAAAGTGTTACATGCTTTCAGTATTGATGCCAGACTATGGGCCAAAAATCAATCACATATTGGTAATATATCCTTATACTTACACGATCTAAACTCATCACATTTGTTATTTGAGCACACACCAATATAACATATGCAGAACTTCTCCAATTATATATTTTAATAAAAAAATATGTTTAAATGATTATGAATGTTCTTTAGAGTTAACCAGATTCTATTTCAGAGAGGGGAAAAAATGGTTTTAAACACTGAAGAAACCCTTTAAATCCCAAATTTCCATTTTATTCCCTGGCTTTCTAGAGAAATGTACCGGCCCAATATCTGTGTATTAACACGTCATTAGAGCTGATGCTCGGTTGTGTCTAAGTGTTTATTTGAAAGCCATCCCACCAAGATGGCCAGGGGTCCCTCAGCTTTTCTTGTCCCTTATGCCACCCTAATATGCTCTTTCCACTTCTTATCCCCATATCTTTATGCATGATCCCTCTTAGCTTTATTTCTGCTAAAGGAAGCAACAAGAAAGTCCTGGGGCTTCATTTCTTATTTTGCTGTACTCTCCCTAGAGAAGATGAAATATAGCAGAGCAGTTAAGAGAATGAACTCTGAAGCCACTTTGCCTGGGTTCAAATCCTGAGCCTTCCACATTCTAGAGATGGTCTTGGGCAAGTTATTTAACAAGCTGTGTGCCTCGGATCCCTTATCTGATAAAACGGGCATAGCAATCACAGTGTCATGGACAGGACTGGATTAGCAGTGAAATGAGTCTAAGATAAATGAGTTAATCTAAAGCACTTAGAACTGTGTCTGGCACAGAGTAAACCTCATTTCAGTAAAAGGTGTTATTATTAATTCCCACTAATTTGGGAATTAACACCCATTTGGCAGTGATGCCCCATTTTATTTCCATTCTGACATCTTCCCTTACGTCCCACTGCCTGCTTGACATTTCTGTTTGCACATCTCACAAATAGCACAAAGGGAACATGTCCAGGATAGAATACTGACCTTTTCCCTCAAAGCTAGCCCCTCACCATGCCCCTAGTCTTCAGGATCTCAGCGAATGCACCCTATCTTCCCAGTTACAGCAGCCAAAACCTAGAAATTATTCCTAGCCCTTCCCTTTCCCTCAATCCAAGCCCAATTCACCAGCAAGTCCTCCGACTTCTCCCTCCAAACAGATCTCGAATCTATCCCCTTCCTCATGATCAACAACTCTCTTGCCAGATTCCTGCCAAAGCCTCCCCACTGGTTTCCCTCAGCTCCGCCCTTTGCTCCCCAGCCCACTTTCCCAACTGTAGATTACTCAAAATAAAACTTAAATCATGTTTTTTAAATCATAAAACTTAAACTCTCCCATTTAATTCTCCTCGGTAGCTTCCCGTCATGCTAGTAATAAAATCCAGCTCCTTAAGGAGCTCTGGTTTGTGGCCCTCTCGTGTTGAACAGGCTAAGCTCTGGCCTACCTCAGCACATGCTGTGTGCCACACCCACAATGCCCCTTCTTCTCCGGACAGTGAGCACCTTCTCACCTGCAGTCCTGCCTCTAAGGTCAACTCCACAAAGACTTTTCTGACCCTAAAGTGGGTCTCTCCTGTTTTTTCTATCTCAGCCACTTTTTCTTTCCTCCACTGGACTTACTACAACATATTCTTGTTTTTATTTGTTCCTGCCCCTTTTAGAATGGAGTTCCTTGGAGACAGGGGCTACAGCTGTCTTGTCCTCCATCTCATCCCCCAAAACTAGCATCAGGTGTAGTAAGCATTCAGTAATTAGTAATTGTGAATAAAGCTGCTGTTACATATATTATTTATTCTTTACCATACTGTGTGGGGCATTTATCATCCTTGTTTTATTTATTTTTTAAAGTTTATTTATCCATTTTGAGAAAGCCTGAGTTGGGGAGGGGCAGAGAAAGAATCCCACTGACAGTGTGGAGCCTGACACAGGGCTGGAACCCATGAACTGTGAGATCATGACCTGAGCCGAAGATGGACACTTATCACACAGAGCCATCCAGGCACCCCACATAATCCCCATTTTAAAGAAGAGGCAGCCACAAGTCAGAGATATTAAAGAATCTATAGCTTTTAAGTGTAGAAACAAGACTCAAATGCAGGTCAGTATTGAGATGCCTGCGCTACTTCAAACACACCACACTGCCTCCTACCCAGCCCTAGAGCTAACACCTTGCTTCAATCCTCTGCCTCCACCTGCTTTCTTATCCCTTCTGTCCCTAAGAAGTTATATTTCTTTCCTATTATATGGGCTTTCACACTCCCATAAATTGTGGAAAAGAAAAGCAGTGGCCCTAAATTTGGAATTTTTGCTTCCCAAAGGACATTTGCCAATATATGGAGACATTCTGGTTGTCACAACTTGAGGGATGCTACTGACATCCAATAGGTAGAGGCCAGGGATGCTGCTAAACATCTCACAATGCACAGGAGAGCCCCAACCCCACCCCAATCCCGGCAAAGATTTAGACAACCCAACATGTTATCACGCTGTGGTTGAGAGGCCTTGCCAATAAAGAACCAGCTTTCAGCAGGGGTGCTGTTGCCACTGACCTTAGGAACCAGGCAGGTAATGTGACTCAAGCAGGACAGATGAAAGGGAAAAAAACAATAGTTTTCATTATCTCTCTCTTCCATATTTGGGTTACAAATTTATGCTTTGTAAATGGCATCTTACCTTGTAGTCTTTCACCACAGGCATGCTTTATGTGCATGTTTAACATGTCTATTCTTTATTTCCACAAAGGACAGCACCCCTTCCGTTTCTCCTTGAAACTCACAGCCCTCTCCAACTATGCTTTTTTCTTCCCTCTTGATAACAGACATGGGTACAAGAAACACATCACTCTTTTCTCAACTCTAATTAAAATAACAGCCGTATCAGATGATGAATGGCAACTCACAGCCACAGTTTTGAGAAGACAACAGACCAGGAGAAACTTGGGCAAACTGGACTGTCTGTGTCCCCAGCTAAGAGAGGGGAGGTGAGAACCACTTAGTAGTAGCAAGTCACTGCCATGTAGGAACATCAGCTCTGTGATGCTAGACAATCTGCTTCTAAGGAGAGGCAGGACATCGACTTTAAAATTGCTGATGCTTCCCTCCACCTCACCCCACCCCCAGATTCTGCTTTAATTGGTCTGATGTGTGGCTTGGCTATCAGTATGTCTTGAAGCTTCCAGATGACTCTAGTCCAGTACTGCTAAAATTGAGAGCCACCAGTCTAGTCCAGGCTTCCCATTTTTACATGTGCACAAACTGAGGCTCAGAGAAGCTAAGCTCTTTGCTCGGGTACCCAACTAGTTAGAAACAGGTAAAAAATCAGAAAACAGTTCTATTAAGGCAGTGTTTTCAAACTGTAGGTTATAACACCAGACCATAAAACTCAACAGTTTATAAATGGCACTTGTTTTAAAAAGGACAAAAGAGAAAATCAGAGTATACTGTGTATTACAGAAGTAAGACTGTTACAGGACAGTTATTTTAAAGCATATGCACATATTTGCTGGTCAGACTTCATGTGCGTATCTAAATCCATCCTCCTCTCTTCTCTGCCTCCTTCCCAGCCCCATAGAATGATTCAGCTGGGTCCCTTGCCTGACGAGGTCCAACTGGTCAGCCAGTGAGTGGCATGAGTGGGGAAAGTAGAAGGTTGAAGGAGAGGCTGGGGTCACTCCTCTTGGGAGAGCTTGCTCCCACAGCCCAGCTCTCCTCCAGTTCAGCTCCTGATGACAGCCCCCCTTCCCCCATCAGGCCCAGAGGTGGGAGCACCTTCCCACTGCTGACAGGCTGGATGTTTCGATGCCCTCTGTGGGTTCCGCAAAATTGCTCACTTTTGAAAACAGTCCATTTATGAAATCTGTTTCCTGCCAGGACACTGACATAAGTAAGTAGAGTAACAGACAGAACTGTGCATAAATGTACTAGGTTACACTTTCAGAAGTGTGGGCAGGTTTAACATAAATTGTATTGCTTACTGTGGGTTACAGTCAAAAAGATGGAAGAACACCATCATGGTTCTTCTTACTACACCACTGGGCCCCCTGGCTGATAGAGGGAGCTATTGGACTGACACTTCTAAAAACACACATTTGAAAAACACTCCTTTTTATGACTTACCATTAAATAAACAGTAAATAATATCCAAAAAAAAAAAAAGGAAAACACATATGTTTTTTGAATAGATGTTTTCAACAGTGATTAACACTGCCTGACGGTGGAAAGGGCCCCCATGGTGGACAGTGAGTCCATCAGTGCTTGGCATATTATAGGGAGGAGACGAACGAAACAGAACTGAGAATCTCCAGTCAGTTTCTAACTCATAAAAATGTGTGCTTCTATCAGGGAGCTTCAAGTTGTAAAATTTCTTCCCAAAATATAAATGAGGACATCTTTGTCATAGCAAAATCCCATGCTGAAAACCTGTATAGTGTCAGCTCAATTCTCATTCATTCTGTGAAGGGCAAGAAGAGAGGGAATGAGGAGGCTTTCAAAAATGTCTAAACTCTGCTCCTTTTTGCAGGATCCAAAGGTATATAGCCAGAGGAAGAACCAAACATCTTCCCTCCGTTCTCCAGAATCACCTCTCAAGCTGTCCCGTGGCATCTTATAGATGGTTAGCAGGGACAGAAAATCATCCAACCTCCATACAGCTGATGACCAGTCTCCACACTACACCCAAAAATAAGGGACAGCTCATTCACTGTACCTCTTTCCAATGCCCAAAGGGGTAGGTCAAGTAAAGTGCCACACTCCTCTATTAATACAAAACTGTCTTTAGGTATAAGCGTTAAATACAATGCTCACTAAATCCAAATATAAGCCATCCAATAAAAGGAGATTCAAAGTAAATGCAATTACAAGAAAAGAAAATGGCAAGATATCATTCTGTGGCTCTAACTGTAACCTCCCTGGAAAAGAAGTACTGCTATTCCATATTTCACTACAAAATGGTTAATGTTTGTACTACCCATTCGACAAAAATGCAACTTCATTCTGTCACCAGATCTCAAGTTGGTATTATGCATGTGCTTTTATAATAGCGACTAAAACTTGTTAAAGGCCTTAGACACAAAGTGCCTTCCCATATATTAGCCACCGGTTTTAGTTCTACTCCTCAGAGTAAGTAGGGCAGGCGATAATCCCACGTCACAGAGAAGGAAAGGATCACAAAGGAAATAACTTGAAACTTAAACCAAACTTAACCACTCTGAACAGGATTTGGAGCCTGTTCTCATCCATTGTACCATGCTGCCTCCCCAAGGTGAACTTATCTAACCTGCGTACTGGCAAGGTTTTTTCAAGCTCCCTACTAAAAACGGGAAGAATATACTGAAAATACTGAATTTTTTAAGGCTTGAATCTACAATATATAAAAGTACTCGAATAACAGTATCAACCTGAGACCATTAAAACACACACACACACACACACACACACAGTAATGACTCTGGTTTTTTATGATTGAGTGGCTTCTTCTGGTGGTGGATTTGTTGTGTCCAATTCCTTCACCTATATTGAAATCCAAATTCCTTTGGGTCACTAAGGGAATCTGAAAGGATAACAAAGCATAAATCACTAATAGTTAAATAATGCAGTAGCCAAAATCCACTCATGGTATTATACAGGAAAGGCAGTGTCACAGCATTTTACTGGCTTGGAAAAATTGGGCCCATTATCCAAACTGCTATAATTTGCCTTATCAGAATCAGAATGTCAATTAGGAAACAAAGAAAACCTGAAGTCTGTCCACAACCTGTGACTGTTTCAACTTTTTTTTTTTCCCCTAGCGCATCGCTGCCTATCATCCATTTGGTGCATGGTAGCGGGAACCGAGCGGAGCCCTCCGCACCAAACGTTGCCAGGTCAGCAGAGAGGATTAAGGCTCCAGTGCCCAAAACACAACACAACGTGGAAAGTGACGTGCTGAGGGGAATCACGAAGTGCCACCGCCGGTGTTTGCGGCCAGGAAGAAAAAAGCACGCTAAAATTCAATTATAAGTTTAGCAACTTTCTAGGATAGGGAACGAGCTTCTACTTTGAGCTCCACGGAATCGCTTCCAACCCAAAGCAAACCATCCTCCGGGCACTGGCCGAGATAACGGGAAGGCTTCGGGTCCGCGCCAATCAGCAGCGCCCAAGTCTCNTTTTTTTTTTTTTTTTTTAAACAGAGACAGAGTGCGGACGGGAAGGGAGCGAGGAAGGCTGAGCAAGGCGGAGGGGGAAGGGAGGAGGAAGGGAGGAGGAGGTGAGGACGTCCCAGGAAAAGTCGGAGAAGGCTGCTAACTGGCGGGGACACGGCGGCGGGGCTCCGCGGCGCGGAAGTGGGAGGGGAAGACAGGGGAGGGGGAGAGGGGCCCGCGCCTCAAAGTTCCGCGTCCCGGCGGCGCCCGCGCTCTGGGGCTGCTCACCTAGCAGGAGCGTGGTCCAGGTC
>NW_027532002.1:2524570-2526808 GCF_008692635.1 Crocuta crocuta | reverse complement strand
GGGCCCTTGGGGCCTCGGTGGCCCCGCCGCTGGACAGCGAGCGGATTAAAGTCTAGCCGCGGTTTCACACGGACTCCACAGCGTGTGGGGCTTCGCAGCTGGGGATGCTGCCCAGTGCAGCTCCCTCCGGTGATGCGACCAACGGCGCAACTCGACTTAAAATGGCAGCAGAGTATCTCAGGGGGAGTGATAAGCGTCGGGAGGTACAAGTGTGTGCCTAACGTTACCACCGGGAACTCCAAACCAGGGTGGGAGCCCAGGTTGAAGGTGACAAAACTGAACGGCCTGAGAAGGAAAGATAACAAGTATATTCTGTCAGTTTCACGTGCTGCAACCTTGTAGCTTAAAAGAGAGCAGAGAAACTTTATTTGCTGGTAAAATACAAAACTTCAGCCAAAAACGTATTTTCTTTCACGTAGCAGCGGAATGCGTGAGTAAAGGAAGCCCCCCAAGATTAAGGAAATCAAGCAAAGCCGAGTTATCCCTCCTCTCTCCACCCCACCGCTCTCTCGAATTCTTTGCACAAAGCCCTGCAGCTTTATGGTTAACTGGGAGGTCCCCTTCCTTGCGGTGTCCAGTTGGCTTGTTCCAGAAAGTTGTCCTGAAGTCCCAATTTTGTAAATCAAGTCACCATTTGATTATCTCCATTGTAATTCCAGAGGCTTCGTGAGTCTCTGGATCCTCACCCTTAAGTTTCTCCACTGAGCCAGGTCTTTATTAGAGGAGTTAATACAGTCATACATTCACTATTAGGCCTTTTTAAGGGACAATGAATTCTTTTCTAGAGGGAAAAAACGTTGTCAAGCTAATTGATAATTCCTCATTCTCTGTATTTTGTGAATTAGGATTTTCAGCTGTTGTTTTTATTGGCACAGGGAACAACTATTTTTAGACGCTATTTTTCAGGGAAAAAAAGCAGGGAGTGCTTGAATTTTGAAACAGTGTGTCAGATGGATCCAGTGTTGCCCTCTTGGATTAATTTTGAATTTATTACCGATTATATGGAAAGAAACCTAACTCAGGGCTCTTGGGTAGCTCAGTTGATTGAGCGTTTGACTTCAGCTCAGATTATGGTTGGTGAGTTTGATGAGTTCCAGCCCTGCTGTAAGCGCAGAGCCTGCTTTGGATCCTGTTTCCCCTCTCTCTGTCCCTTCCCTTGCACTCTCTCTAAAAAAAAAATAAACATTAAAAAAAGAAGGAAAGAAAGAAACCTAACTCAATGTCTGTTAAAGGTAATACAAATAATTCATTGACCGATTTTTGTTTAAATGATTGGAAAAATACATGGAAAACGAAGTTCAGTATTTCAACTACTGGACTGATTGTCTGCCTCCTCCTATACATGGTCGGCTGGATTCAGGAACTGCCTCCCTTCAACTGGTACCATTTCACCAGAGAAAGTACTTGTCGAATGAATGAATGAGTAAATGAATGCAAGAAATTACGTAATCAACCGATAATTCAAAACCCTGTGTTCTGTAGTGCACTTGAAAGTCACCTTGTTGTAGCCCTCTCCCACAGTCTCAAATTTCTAGAGGACAGTCTTTTCTATTCAATTTCATATTGTCCCACAGAGCCTAACCCAGAGCCTGACTATGGAAGTTTTTTTAATTGAAAGAGACTTATATTTAAGACAATGGGGTTTTATAAACACCAGTACTGATGAGACCCCTTCTTTGCTTGGAAACCAAGTAAAGAATCCCAGCAAGGGGCATTATGGGGTTTGGTCAAAAACATGGTGACTTTAGGCCCACATGTGTCAGCCCGGTGACCCTACCCCATATACTAGACCTTCTTGAGTTTTGGTTTTCTCATCCCTAAAATGGGAGTGATAAAAACATCTACCCTTAAGGTTTGTAAAGATTAAATAAGACAATGTATATAACTTACTTCCATCAGAGTAATTGCTCAATAAATGTTCAAATCAATGGCCGATATATAAGGAAGATGGCAGGTCCTCTGTCCTCCCAGAGCCCAAGGCCGACAGTCTCCAATGGGTATGAGGAAGCAGGGGAGTAGAGCACAGAAAAGCAAGGACAGCTGTAGGCTCTCTGGACCAGTCCTGCACTGGGTGGGATGCAAGCGTCTCAGCTATCTGAGCAGGTGACCTCCCCTGAGTTTTCCTGCTTCCCACACATGCTTTACAAATGATGCCCATGGGTGCGTCATTAAATCTAGATAAAGTAGTAGGCATCTCCTCTTCCCCCTCTTCCCCACCACCCTAACCCTCCCCCCCCC
>NW_027532002.1:2517403-2524557 GCF_008692635.1 Crocuta crocuta | reverse complement strand
ACTCAAGATGAAGAGAGGAGCAGAAACTAGAACAGTCACGGAAGGTTACGTGCCAGCTTTCATTGTGCATTTATCACTGTGAGATTCACAAGAGCCAGGAATGCATTTTATTTGTATCTGTAGCCTTAAGCCAGTGCCTGCCACATAGTGGTGAATGCTTTAAAGGGGTAGGGGAGGTACTGAAAGCTGCATTTTAAAAACTGTGTTTTGGGGCGCCTGGGTGGCTTAGTCGGTTGAGCGTCTGACTTTCGCTTAGGTCATGATCTCGCGGTTTGTGGGTTCGAGCCCCATGTCGGGCTCTGTGCTGACAGCTCAGAGCCTGGAGCCTGTTTCAGATTCTGTGTCTCCCTCTCTCTCTGACCCTCCCCTGCTCACGCTGTCTCTCTCTCTCTCTCCTAGAAATAAATAAAAAACATTTAAAAATAAAAACTGTTTTGTACAGATGATCCAATGAATTGATTCCAGATTAAAATGAATATGGATTAAGCATTATAGTTAGTGGCCACCTTTAATGTGCTCTTCTTTTCAAGAGTTCCTTATGTTACATTATAGAAATACCGGGCCAAGGCAGACAGATTCCAAACCCAGAAACCGAACAGAGCAACTGCTTCTGAAGAATCCCGGATTTGGGCCCTAGCGTGAAACCCAGTCCTTTTTCTTGCTAAAAGCTACACTTTGGACATTTGAAATAAAAACTTAATTAAAAAAATTTTTTTAAACTTTGGTGACAGAGAGGAGATTAAAGAGGGGAAGTGAGCATAAAATAAAAGGGAAGAGCATAAAATAATAGAGGAAGGTGAGTAAATGCACCAAAATAAAGCTTCGTGACATTAAGCAACCAAGGAAATATTGTTAATTGGGTGATGAAAAGCAAAATTTGGTCAAGAGAAGCCTATGTTGGGAACCAATTTCCTTATTTCTCTATACTGGTATTTTAAAGGCCCCATTAAAACTTACAAATTTCAGGGCACCTGGGTGGTTCAGTGGACTGAGTATACAATTTAGGCTCAGATCGTGATCTCACGGTTCGTGGGTTCAAACCCCCGAAGTCAGGCTCTGTGCTGACAGCTCTGGACCTGGAAGCCTGCTTCAGATTCTGTGTCTCCCCTCCCCCCGCCCCTCCCCCGCTTGTGCTCACTCTCACTCTCTCTTAAGAATATAAGTAAATAAAAACATTAAAACTTCCAAATATCCTCATTTCCTCCCACTAGCTCTCCTGCCTACAGAATGAAGCAAAAGGAGAATCTTGACCGTGGCATCTATTTCACATTTCCTTGGACTAGCTCACTCGATCCCTTCATTAGAGAAGCATCTTGGGGGCAAGTTCTAGATTCTGGCAAGTTCTAGATTTCTCAGTAGTAGCTCATGTCAAGATAAAGAACCTGCAAAATCCCAGCACACTTCACAGAAACTGAAAATGGGTGCAACAAAGTAGATCTGTGTAACATTCAACTTCCAGCAAAGCTCCCAACATTAACTTGTCACTGCCTTATAATGTATTCCTTTAGTCTCTGGTAAGAACAAATGTAAATTGCTACTTTATTGCTTTTCAAGTTTTATCTTCCCGTCTTTCTGGTAGCTGACCTTGTAATTTAAACTGTTCATGCTCAAACGAGTGTTCCTGAGAAACTCCGGGAGTGCATTATTAGTCGCTATAGTGCATCACCAGGAACCACTCCAGTGCAAAGGTCCGTCTTTCTCTAAACTGCAATCCCTGGCATTGAGGGCTCACTATGTCCCTATTGCGTCAGTAGACATTAAAGACATTAAAATTTCAGATACTAAGTCTCCCCAAAGGGCTTACAGCTTAGTCAGAGAGGCAGAGTAGGCTAGAACAAAGTAGGGTTATGTAGGAAAGTATGTGATCCAGAGTGTAAGTACTGAGAAAGCTCTAAAGAGAAAAGACCGTGGCTGATATGACAGGTTTGCAGACAGGCAGGGGATGAAATTTGGTCTAGGCCTTGTCTGAACAGTAGACTTTGAACAGAAGGAAACATGGAAAAGGCATTGCAGATGGACAGCATACTTCTGAAAACCTATGTGCCTGGTATATAGTGGGTGCAAGTATGAACATCTTAAATCCTTTTTGGAATGAGAGAGGGAAGAAACAGCTGATGTAAGTTCCAGGAATAAATAAATGGATTAAAGAGTGAATAAGTGAAGTAATGATTGAAGTATGACATGCCCAGAGTGTCCCAGCATGGCTCCTGGCTCTCAAAGCCCCACAAATCTAACCGGACCTGAGCAGGCTCCTCTCTGAGGAATGCTGAGTGACACTCACACCCAGGTGGCCTGAGAAAAACTGGGAGCCAGGGGCATCTGGGTGGCTTTGTTGGTTAAGCATCCTACTCTTGATTTCAGCTGTTCAGGTCATAAGCTCGCTCTCTCTCTCTCTCTCTCTCTCTCGCAAAATAAATAAATCTAAAAAAGAAAAGAAAAGAAAAGAAATACATGGAGCTAATAAATGTCCACCCCCAGACTCGGGTTTGGGCCAGGACTTGCTTGCATCTGGCTGGCCTCTGCCGACTCCTAGCCAGAAGCCTGAGCCTCTCACCTGTCCCCAAGGCCCCCAGGTGTGGATCAGGTAAGGGACTGACCAACCTAGACATTGTACAGTCAGTCTCCTGTCTCCATTCTCCAGGGTAAGCATCTGGATGCCTTGCACAACTTTTTCTCTCACCCCTAACTGCTGCCTCTGCCCAACCTTACCTTGTGCTCCCTGAGGCCACCAATCCATCTCCGATACACTCAGTTCTTCTTGGTAGTCTCCACCTCTGCGCTCTCTCCTTTCTCCTGTGATAGGCTCATTCCCTGACAAGGCCACCCTCTCTCTCCCCAGAGCTCCTTTCTGCCTCCTGGAGAGCTCCTCTGAACTCCAAGTCACCTTTGCCCTTCATCACTGTTGTCCCTCACGGACACTTCCTCTAGCCCTGGCCCCAGCCTGCCCTCAGCTTTTCCCAGTGCTCCGGGGGCCTCCACACCTGGTCTAACAGCCAGCCTCTCAGCTCCCTGACTTCCCTGTCTCTGGTGACCTGCACTCACTCTCTGTGTCATCCACCCACTCTCCTGGGCTCATCCTGATCCTTGTCACCACGCCAACTGGCTTTGCCTCTGCGTTTATAATTCAAACAACCCCACCTCCAATGCCTCTAAGTCTTTTGGTTATTCCATCTAGAGAGACAGGGCCTTGTCTGCAGCTCTTTCTGCCAAGATCCCCACCCCTCCCCTCCTTCCCCGCATGGCCTTCCTCTCTCACCAGCCTGGCAAAATGTCACTGTCCAACTTCAGAGCTGCACCCATGCTGCTGTGGAACCCTGGAGAAATCCCACAACATGGAAAGAAGTAACCCCCAGGAACTCTGCGTTTCCAGCAGCGGCTGGATCGTAAGTGCTGCTGGAAACCCTCCCATGTTCCCTGATCCCATTCTCCGGAGCAGGCATTGCAAATGTTCACCCGTGCTAAGGACTGAATATTTGTGTCCTTGCAAAATACATGTGTTGAAACGTAATCCCCAGGGTGGTGGTGTTTGAAGGCAGGGCCTTGGGGTGATTAGATCATGAAGATCATTAGAGCCCTCGGGATGGGATTAGTGCCCTTGTAAAAAAGACTCAGAGAGGTCCTCTACCCTCTTCCTTCTTGTAAGGACATAGCAAAGACCAAGGGCATCCATGAACCAGGAAAGACTCTCACCAGATCTGTCAGTGCCTTAATCTCGGACTTCCCCACTTCCAAACTGTGAGATAGAAATTTCTGTTGTTTATAGCCGCCCTCCCACCCCCAGGCTATGGCACTCTATCATAGCAGCCTGAGTTAGCTAAGACAACTAGTTTCTCAAACCTGCCACCCTCGTACCAATACCCACACTCCCAGAAAAAATGATCTTTGCTCCTACACTACAGAGAAACTGGACACTATCAGGAGTTGCCTTCCTGTTCTCCCATGTACCCACAAACTCAACCAAGGTCTTCATTCCTTCCATCCTTTTTTTTTTTTTTAATTTTTTTTTTTATTTATTTCTAGGACAGAGAGAGAGAGAGACAGCGTGAGCAGGGGAGGGTCAGAGAGAGAGGGAGTCACAGACTGAAACAGGCTCCAGGCTCTGAGCTGGCAGTCAGCACAGAGCCCGACGCGGGGCCCGAACCCACGAACCGCGAGATCATGACCTAAGTGAAAGTCGGATGCTTAACCGACTAAGCCACCCAGGCGCCCCTCATTCCTTCCATCCTAAGGAGAATCTCCCTTTCCATACATAAACAACCTCTCCTATCTTATCCCAGCATCTTGGTGCCTCACTCTACCAACGACTGCTTGGCCATCTTTCCCCTATTCAGGCTGCCTTCAAACAGCCATAAGCCTACCCAATTGACTCCTACTTTAATTAGAACCCTCCTCCAAACCAACATTTTCTCAAGGCAATGGCCCATTCCCTCTCTTTGCCTCATTCATAGACATTCTGGTAGAGTTCTTTAGACCTGCTGCTTGGGCTTCTTCATTTCCTGCTCAAGCTCATGGAAGTCTGGCATTGCATCCAACACTCTGTAGAACTGCTTGCCCAGAGATTGCTAATAACCTCCCTGTTGCTGGGTCCCCAGGATGCCTCAGTCTCCATCTTGTCATCTGGCCATGTCCTGCCTTTGGTTTCTCTGACCCACACACTTGCTTCTTGTGTCTCTTTGGCTCTTCTTTTCCAATCTCTCTCGAAAGCTCCTCTTGTTCACTAAATGTTGATTTCCCCTCAGGTCCAAAAAGGAGTGTCTCCCCCTTCTTACTCTATGTGCATTCCCTGGGCATTCTCACTGCTGACTCTTTGATGGATATTTCTGTCTCCAGCCCTGATCTCCTCCCTGAATCTCAGACCCATATCCACAACTGAGCATTTGATGGCACACTGATGTGTCTTTTTGGCACCTCAACCCCCCAAATCCAAACCTGTTTCTTTTCTAGTGTCCTAATCTCAGTAAATCCACCAGGATTCCCTCTATCTCCCTTTCTAGGGAGTCATTCTTATTCCTTCTCTCTTACCTCCATCATCCCATCAATCACAGACGCCTACTGATTCTGTCTCATTAATATCTCCCAAATAAATTCCTTTCCTTCTATCCTTAGAGCCAAGACTCACCATTATTTTTCCCATGGCCTTCAGCAGCACCTCCTAGCTGGTCACTTTGCATCTTCTCTTTTGCCCATCAATCTTCCAGATAACTATTTCCAATATGCAAATTTGATAATGTTGCTCCTTTTAAAAAAATCATTCATCCCTTCCAAATTCCTCCCCACGATGTTCTAAGCCATCCTGATCTGTGCCATACTGTTCCCTCCCACTACTCTTTCTTCTCCAGCCTCATCTCTGACATCACCCCAGTACTCTGTGCCCTCGAGTCCCCTGGACCTGCACTTGTGTTCTTCTCTTGAACTGTCCCACTTCTGCCTACGCTGCCCCTAGCAGTTCAGTAGGAGAGCTGAGTCATCCTTCATATCTCACTTAGAAATCAGTTCCTGTAGGAACATTCCTCTGCCCTCCCCCTGGGCTCTACATCCAGTAACCAAGACTGTCTTCTGTCATACTACTTATTACACAGTCTCCTTGCCTGTTTGTTTGTCCAACTTCTCTGTTAGAATGTAGGCGTCTTGAAGGAAACCTCTGCCGTGGGTCATGCGGCCCAGACAGCAGACTCTGAGATGAAAATTTGAGTGCCAGTGGTGTGCTGGGGGTGCTCTCCAGAACAAAACCTATAAGAGAGGGAGGAAGATGTAACTGGGCAAAGAGAAATTGATCCGTTGCCACAGAGGTCCTGGGCAATCCAACATGAAGCTCTGGCACTAGGATGGCCCTTCAGAATCATCCCAAATTGTGCCAAGGGTCTCAAGCCTTTGATATCATATCAACTGGTTATTGACGCTGGCTCCTTATAAGGAGCGGGGACAGAGATCTGAGCCAGGCAGCTCCATGGAACTTGCACACCCAAGAGCCATCCCCAAAGAGGGACCCAAAGCCCTCAGCAACCTAGGCGCCTGCTTATAGACCCGAAGAAGGGGGACTGGGTGGCACACCCCAACACCCAGACCAACATTGGGTGGGGGTCGCACTGTGGGTACCTATTCTCGATTTTCCTGGAGCTACCCAAGCCCAAGACACATTTCTGGTGTTAGCCAAGGAAGAGGACCATGGAATTTTAAGTATCTTGAAAACAAAAGAAATCCAGGCGGAGGCACCCTGTGTATTTATGTGTGGGCATTATGCAACACAGTAATGATGTCTATGTCCTTTATGTCCAAAACAACTGGTAAAAACATCAAGGAAAACCCTCAGAAAGTACCCCCAGTAATAAATAGTAACAGCTATTAGAAAACTAGCCTTTCTCAAGTCCTGGGCTGTATCTTTCATACACACTACGTAATCCTCACAGCAAACTACAAGGTACATACTTTTATTACCTCCAACTTACTAGGGGGAAAATGCAGAGAGGCTGTGACTTGTTCAAGGTCAGACAGCTAGTTAGGAATAGGACTAGGATATTGACCCAAATGGGGCCCCTCTGCCTAATCCTGAGCTCTATACTATCTTGTGGGTGGAACATTCACGAAAGACAGACAGCATGAGTTGTGAGCTAAAAGGGGCTTCCTTGAAAATAAAGACTACACACACCCATCCAACAATTACGGGCTTTCATGAGAAAGTATGTTCAGGGTGACTGAGTGTGACACATCACAGGGATTGACTTGAGTTCCCTTTAATTTATAGATTCAAAAGCGAGTCCTCTGCAGACTTTGGGACTCTATTTTTAGTGAGCAATGACTTGCCCTGCTGCTGACAACCCATGGCAACACCCCAGGGGGTTGCAACGCCACCATTTTGGAAAGCAGCAGCCTGGTGGATAGACCTAAATGGAAAGATATTTATGTGACTGAGTTGGAAAAGGTAGCTGGAAGATGCGTTAAACGAGACATCGGCAGTTTGTGTCAGACTTCCCAGCTTAGTGCCTTTCTGGAAAAGTGGGCAAGAAAAGCAGCTGGCAGAAAGAGCAAATATCACAGTGTTGGAGTCGAGCTGCAGAGATAAGCTTCAGGGCATCCTGCTGCCTGCCAAGCCTACAGGACAGAAGTCCCAGAAGCCACAGCATGCATTGCATAAGATTAAATCGCTGCTGGCTGAG